>NC_133769.1:64015507-64195888 GCF_003597395.2 Chelonoidis abingdonii | reverse complement strand
AACGCTATCAGGGCAAATGGAGCCCATCAATGCTTGCAGACTATTGCTGGACAGTGACAAGAGATGCTCCATTTAATGAATACAAGAGGCAAGCCAAGAAGCGCCGAGTAGACACTGAATAGGACTAAACTATGTACATAATTTTTTGCCTTTTGTTTCATAATAAATTTTATTTATATAACCCTTTTGCTGATTTTTAAAGTGTTACATAAACAGGACAGGTGAAATATTTATCATGTAAAGCAACCATAAACACATGAAAAGACCCAGGTTTACAATTTATGATTAAAACTCTATCTACACAATATACATAGACATAAAATGTAAAAACTTAAATATCTTAGATACAGTAGCCAATCAGTTGTTTTAATTGTCATATTTGTATTTAGCACATCAAAATACATAATAAATACCACATTTTATCTCTGAAACAGACGACTTCTCAAAAATTGTAGACCAGTGTAAATTGTGAATATTTTATTTGAAAGACTTTGTGAAATTCACATGCACTTGCAAATTATGAACCCTCCTGTATAATCCTGGAGAATAATTGAACAAATTTGAGTATATTCAAAAATATTCAATTTTGCAATATTTTAAATATTAATTAAACAGCACTACTTATGATCTGATGCCGAAAAACACAAGTCTCCTCCAGTTGAGCTAAAGGGAAGGCCTCAATATTTTTACCGTTTTCAGGACAGGCATGAGAGGAACAGAAACATTTAACCCAGAAGAGGGCAGTAATGCCCAGATACTGTACACAAACCTTTCAGCCAATACATTACAGCTTCCTCTTGTGGCCCAGAATTGGGGAATCTGTATTTTTACTCTTGTGGTTGGGCAATTAATTTATTCTGTGGCTCATTTATAAGAAAGGACACCAAAATTTTCAGTCATTCACTGCGTGGGTCTCAAAATTGTTCTATTGTATGAGCCACCAAGAAGGGTTGTATAGATTTCTTGTGGTCCAAAGGCCATTAGAAAGAGCTGTTTACTTAGCTAGGAGGAGGGAAGCAAATCTCCTAAAATATAGTAAATAAATACAGATGTAATGCTGCCTTTATTTATAATATGAAGAGTAATATTTTGTCTTTTTTCCATTATTATTTTTAGAGTTTCACACTTGTGGACATTTTAAACAACATAGTATTTTCCTTTAGCTGTTATGCTGGTCTTTGCTTGAAAATGTGTTTATATCGATTTCTTATTTTATTCACCTGCAGACCCAATGGAAGATTCGGGACCTGTGTTTTATTAGCTATATTTGGTTTTTTACTTTAGTAGTAGTATTTATTTGTATTGTAGTGATGCATGGGAGCTCCAGCCATGGACTACTGTGGTAGGTGCTGTACAAACAGAACAAAAGAGAGTCTTAAAGAGTTTACATCCTATACTTAGGTGCTATTTAATACTTGGAAATAAGTAGCTATCATTCAACTAGTGCATGTGCTTCCTAAACCTGCCCACTCCCCAAAATAAATTGTTCTGAAACTAGTTTGAGCACACTCTTATGTTAGACAGCATCGATTGACTGAATAAGTGGAATGACATATTATACAGATTTGCCCTATACCCATATTATAGCCCAAGAACAAGATGGAGCTCTTTCTATTTAAAAGACAATGAAAAGTTTTTGATTTTTGTTACAGCAGCATTTTATTTTAAATAGATTAAGATATAGAATATTTAAGGCTAGTTAAAAATATCTGAAAATATAGGTACACTGTGTACCTCATGCATCCGTACCTGCCGTACACTGGACACTTTCAGGTTAGATTTCTAACTTTACATTGTACCCTATTCACATACTCTGATGAAATTTAAAGAAAATTTAAGGGTTGGATTCTGAGTTTGTGTAAGTTAGCAGGGCTCCACTTATGCCAGCAGAGAATCTGGCCTTGAAAGTACAGAACAGAATGAAATAATATTTGGGCAAGTGCCACGCTAGCTGATGATAGCTCCTTAAGCAAAAAAGTTGCATTACACAATATTGCTGACTAACTTGCAACACTGAAATAACCTTCACGTAAAATGGGACATCATGAATATTTCAAGAGAACATGAGGACTATTGGAACTGTAAAAAGTTTTCATGGTTTTTCCTACTTTGTTTTCATCTTCCTGCATTTTCTTCTGCACATTTCTTTCCTTTGGTTAGAAATCCCTTCTTGTTTCCTCTTGAACTCAGTAATGTTTCTTGCTTCAGTCACCTTTACAACAGTCTTTACAAATCTTTGTAATAACTTAAGCCAAATTCTCCTTTGGGTTACCAACTGCTGCGATTAGCTGAGGCATTTTCTTACCAACAGTGTCCAGATCTCAGTGGATGGGGACTGGTTGAATGGCTTTGCTCTGAGTATAGAGGGTCCACTACTCTGGAGGTGCTTCCACTATTGGTGCAACAAAGCTTGAGTTTGTTAACCTTCCGGACACACAGCTTTGAGGGCAGATGCCTAAGTAGAGTACGCTGCTGCTTATGACGGTGTGTATGTGTGTGTGTTTCCAACTAGTCACTTTTGTAATAATGGTAAAACAAAAATAAACTTGTTTTGCCTTTGACCAAAAACTACAATGGTTGTGTTTTAAATAATAAATAAGTAAATTAAATAAATAAAATGCCATAGTAGCTGGATCATACTTTGTGATTAGCATAATATATTAATCAGGACACTTTGATACAAGAGAAACAAGGTGGCGAAGTACTATCCTTTACTGGACCAACTTCAGTTGGTGGAAGGGACAAGATTTTGAGCTTCAAAAGCTTGTCCCTTTCATCAACAGAAGTTGGTCTAATAAAAGGTATATCCTCCTCACCTTGTCTTTCTCAGATCCTGGGATCAACATGGCTATAACAATGTGGCAAAGAACTTTGATTCAAGTCAGTTCTAACCAAGGACACTGCAGGAATATTATTGTTTTAAATTGTTGGAAAAACATTTTTTTCCCCTTCAAATTCTTGAATAAGAGATAAAGCTGTTAGTGTTGTTTACTGTGTTAAAATGATGATAACCCAAGATCTAATGATAGTAAGAGTTCATTAAGCTGTCAGTGGTAGGAAAGTGAATTACTTTGATATTAAAAAAAACCGTGGCATACAGTATCTCAGATATAACCAACACACTTTCTTTACAGCTATCACCTAGAGCTTTACACCGGTACTCATTAGCATTAGGCTTTAAGTGACCTGCAAGTACTCTGAGGGAGGGGATAAGGAGAAATCCAGCAATTTCCAAATGATGTGCTGAATGCCCTAAGTAGTTAGGGAAGGAAAGATCTTTGTTATATAACTGAGGGGGGGAAACCACCTTATTTCCCTTCTTTTCCTGGTTTTGCAGATTAAAATTATTAAGAAGGATAGCAAAAACTGCAGAAGGATGCTATTTTAGGGGGAGAGCAACCTTATATTTGCTTGATTGCTTGTAGACAGACCAGCTCCAGCTGTGTTCCATGATTAATGTTGTGTCACTAGCATAGTGCTTGCTGAGGTGTCTCAGGAGGCAGGAGCCAGTGTGCATGGGCCTGAAGAGGAGTGGCTGTGGACTGACTGCCCCTCTTTCCCAGAGTATTTAGGGTCTTCAGCACATCATTATAAAGTGGCTGGCAATTTTTTAAGTGTTTGCAGGTCACCATTGTGTGTTTTGCTATTCTTAGACATTTGACAAAACTGATCCAAATAATCCCTCTTTTTACTAATCGGATTGACTTATGGGCCTCAAATAGTTTCATGTAAGTACTTGCTGCTTCCTGTTGGACTCATAATTAACATTTATTTTGTACTTTTTTGGTTGCTTTCTTTGCTGTTCTCTGTAAAAATAAGGTGTATTTTCCCTCTATGGCATGTGGACTGTATACTGTATTCCCACTGTGAGTTTAGCTAGCAGAGTATTATAACAATAATATCAACAGCATTGATTTATATTCCTCCAGCAATACTACCTAGCTTGTTTTCTTTTTTCACTACAACAGGATACTTAGCTAAAGGCTTTAGAGGATTTTTCTATAGTAACTTCCAATCTCTTTTTATGCTGTTCAATATTTTTATTTAGCTGATATTCTATCATTTGGCTCCTTGTTCCTGGACTTGTAATTGTACATTCATCTGCATTTGCTTTCGGCGAGACCAGGTTCTTAAATGATCAAATCTTTTCCCCTGGGATTCTAGGTTTCCATATTATATGTTGTGTCTTCTAAGCTAGTATCACCCATAGTTTTTGAAATATCATCATCCAAGTCACTTAAAAAACCCCAGAATTTTTAAAAAAGCAGGGGTCTAACGTGGATGCTTACAGCATCTTGTTAGTAGTGTTTTCTTGATTAAAAGGGTGATGACACTGTTAAGCTGTCCAAAATGTGACTAATCTTAAAATTGTTATAGACTGGACAAGAATAAGTTCTGGATCTAAATGTCTCACTTTGTTTTTCAAAACATCCACCATTTTACAGGGAATTTATCCAACCTTTCCTGTGCCCCAAGGAGCATACACTCTTTCTGAACGTGTTAGGAGTAACATATAGCTGAATCTCTTGTAGTCCCTTAGGGCCCAATTCAGCAAAGCATCTAAGTGTGTTTTTAAGTCTATCCCTTCTGAGTAAAGTATTTAAGCATGTGTTTAGGGCCTGTTGAATTCGATGGAACTTAATATATTGGGTTAAAGCTGAGCCTGTGCTTAAATACTTTCCTGAACTGGGACCTTAGGACCTGATCTAAGCCCGTTAAGTCAGTGGAAAGACTCCTGTGCAGTCTCTGTGTAAAACCCTTCCATTAATTCTGTAGTGCTTTTGTACTTGCTTTGTGCAGAGGTAAATGACTACCCAAAGTGGAAAGCAGCAGGTGTGTTTGTTTTATTGCTGCAGATCTTGTTAGGACGAAAGAAGCCATGTTAATTTCTAGCTACTTAGAAACATGAACTGTTAAAAAAAAAAAAAAAAAAAAAAAAAATTTACACCTCTCGGCACCTCACGGCAAAGGGAAACTTTATTAGATGGATTATGGCAGCACCTAGGAGGGTCAAAAGTTTATGCTGGAGAAAAAAAAAAAAAAAAAAAAAAAAAAAAAAGTTTGCTAAATGGAACAAGCAAACCAAAGGCAAGAAATATTATCTTCAGTCTCTAAGAAGGTGTATGAAACACTTCAGAACAAAAATGTATATAAACTCTAAAAGGACACCAGCTTAAAAATGTTTCCATCTGAATTCTTTTAAATGCCTTCTGATTTCTACCCTTTAGTCTATTTCCAGTTCAGTGGATGTCCTACCAGTGCAGTACCTGGTAGCTTACACCTTACATTCTTTTATGGAACTTTTATCATCTACTTTTTCAAAATGAAACTTAACACTGAGATTTTTTTTCACTGCCTCCTCTTTTGCCTGTCATAACAATGATCTATTTTAACCATCCTGCCAAGTCAATGAGGCATAATCATAGAGTCATAGGACTGGAAGGGACTTTGAGAGGTCATCTTGTCCAGTCCCTAGTACGCATGGCAGGACTAAGTATTATCTAGGCCATCCCTGATGGGTGTTTGTCTAACCTGCTCTTAAAAATCTCCCAGTGATTGGAGTGATGCTGGATACTTGATCTCCTGGAGGGAAAAAAACATGCGTAACGAGATCTGGAGAGGTGGAAATAAGGCTCTGATTGAAACTGGCCTTCACAAATTATTCCTTAGGGCAGGGGTAGGCAACCTAGGGCAGGCGTGCTGAAGGCGGAACGGAAGCTGATTTTCAATGGGACTCACACTGCCCGGGTTCTGGCCACCAGTCTGGGGGGCTCTGCATTTTAATTTAATTTTAAATGAAGCTTCTTAAACATTTTAAAAACCTTATTTATTTTACTTAGAACAATAGTTTAGTTTATATATTATAGACTTACAGAAAGAGACTTTCTAAAAATGTTAAAATGTATTACTGGCACGCAAAACCTCAAATTAGTGTGAATAAATGAAGACTTGGCACACCACTTCTGAAAGGTTGCCGACCCCTGGATTAGGGAATGGGGAGGTGTTTGCTTAGGGATGCTTGTCCAATTTAGCCAGATGTTCAGCATCCTTGAACCAATGGCACAGGCTCCTTCCCCATGACCCCCTTCCTTGGGATTATTCCATTGGAGTCACATTACCAGGCCCTCTCCTTGATTATAGCAGCCGTCACGACAATTTAGTGGTGGTGGGTGAAGAGGGAGGCTGGATTATCTATGGTTTTCTTTGCACATAATCCCCCTTCTGGCCTGGTAGAAATTATGCAATCTGCCTGTTTTGCCCTTTCCTTCACTGTCCAGTTCAGTCTCCACCCCTTCTCCAGTGTGGCGCTTGGATAACATAGAAAGGTCTCTGCACGATGGGGACGTGGGTGGGGAAAACAGTGCCACAAAGTGGGAGATCTAGCTCTTGACTGGTGCTGTGAGCTGGCTAGGTCAGCTCATGGTATGCTTTCAAATGGATCTGTCCAATTAATTTAAATCTACTGAGTCTGAGTTGTGAATGTCCTCTGCCATTAAGATAGACCCCTCCCCCAAGAGAATTTTAGATTTGCCTCTATCATGACAGTGGTTGTATTTTTAAAATGAACACACTGGCTCTCAGCAACTGGGTCATGTTTCTTACTGAGAATTAAAATGCTAATAGGATTAACTATGCTCCTGCTCATTGCTGCCACACTTAGTGCAGTGGCTCAGTCGTGGTGCTTTGAAGAGCCGTCTTTCTACTAGCATGTTGCTCTTTCAGTGGAGATGTGTAGACAATACAGCTCTATATGCATGTTTTGTCCAACCTTTTCAAGTACTTCACAGTTGGGTGAGAAAATAGTAACATTCTCTCTCCCCAGGCACATGCTCCTCATTTCCCATTGGATGCCATAAATGCTCCAAGTCCATATGTGAACATGAAAAATGCGATAGCTCTGTCACTTTCCTTTGCTGCACCCCATGTCCCTGCTCTGCACTTTCTGCTCCCATGGAGCTGGCTGCATCATAGCAGCTGGTTCTGACCCAGCATTGAGTGCTGCAAGTAAGTGATGTGCTCAGCTTTGCATAAACTATCAGTGGCCTTCAGGACCCCTGGAGAAGTGAGCTTGATAAGGAAATCCCAGAGAATGGAAAACCAATTTATTTTAGGGAGCAGCAAGCAGCAGAAAGTTTCAGAGTTAGTGAGGAAGTGAAGAACTGGAGGGGGAGAGCAAATAAGCCCTTTTCGCATAGCCCATGTTACAAATTAAATTTTTGTAGAGGTGAGATTTATTCTAGTATCAAGCTGTACAGATCAAGGGAGGGAAGATGAACTGAACAGCCTGTCTAAAAAAAATTCTCACAGTTCTTAGAGCTTCATGCTTGGAGGGGCTTTTTACCTTTAGGGGCTATTTTGTCTTTTCATACTGTTTTTTCACTGTTAGCCCCTTTCATGATGTTTTTTGTCTGACTGATCCTCTGCATCCTTTTTATAAAAGAGGGAGAGGGAGGCAAATGATTAACAAGCAAAGGCCCTTTTTTGCCAGTCTCGGAAACAAATGGGTCAGTTAGCCAAGGAAGTCACCTGTCCCAAAATATTTATTGCCTTTATAAAAGATCTGTCCTGGCTGAGGGTTGTCTGTCTGATCTTAATCAGCTGAAGAAAAGACCCCCTGGTATGCAGATGTCTGGTGTACCTTCTAAGCGTGCACTCATACATACCTTCTGACAGCCTTGCCATGAGGCCTATGTCAGTCCAGTTGGGGAGAGTCTGGGACTCCCTGGAGAGTGAGGCAGGGCAGAATGTATAACGTGGCACACTATTGCTGTCAAACAGTGATTGGACAAATCATTCTTAATAATCACTTTCTGCCCTGCAGCTTTGACACCCAGGAGCCTCAATGGCCCAGCAATTGAGGAGGCTATTTCTTATTGAGTCCATTGGGCTTGTCTACACTGGGAATTAATAGCACTGCGACTTACACCCTTGAGCGAGAGAAAAAACACCCCCCTGAGCACAGCAAGTTGCAGCACTGTAAAACGCCAATGTAAACAGTGCCCCAGGGCTGGGAGCCACGCTGCTGGTGGAGATGGTTTTTTAGAGAGCTGCACCACGACCACACAAGGCATGTTAAAGCGCTGCGTCGGCAGTGATTTAGCATTGCCAATGTAGACTAGCCCTAAGGAGTTGCCAGTAAGCTGAGGGATATTGAAAAGGGAAGAGATCTAAAGGTAGTCTTTGTGGAATGCTGCCTATAACTAGAAGTGTGGTTTAAGAATTTCTTGTAACTGTTTGAGTTGTTTGTGAGTTGTAGATTCTTGCAAACAAGAGGTGATTTATATATTACCTTTAATTAAATAAATTGATGGTAAATTCCATTGTGTCAACCAACCATTCCCATGTTTTCTGTAACTTTGAGTCAGGTTAGTTACTTTTAATAAATCAGAAATTGTTGAATATTTTAAACCTAATACAGGGTTATGGAACATTCAAGCAACAGCTCAGTGCATGTTGAAGTTATCCAGTAATTTCTTTTTCTGTGTGTTCCTCTGACTTTCTGCAGAATATAGCTTTAGCTCTCTTCCAGAAGGTAACACCTTAGGTAAATGAACAGCTTAGTATGAAAGATAAAGAAGCTGAAATAAAAATAGAAAGATGTGGCATTGTAAGGAGATTCCATTAGGGGACTGCTTTATTTCTTTAATAAAATAATTAATTAAGTTTAGTTAAGTAGAATGGGGAAAATAAACTTAGTTAAAATCATCATTCTGTGAAATAATTACAAAGAGAAAATTAAGAGGCAACATCCTGAACTATTAAAGTCTAAAAAGAAGAATGGTTAGGAAAATTGGCACTACAATGATCTTTTAGATTAGCAATAGACGCAGAAATTAAATTATCAGGCTTAATCATGAGTTGAGAAGGAAAAGCTACTTCTGTTTTAATGTGTTTTCCAAAAATTTCTAGAACTACCCACAGAAGACAGCAGTGGCAGATCCTCAACTGTGTGAATCAGTATGGCTCCATTTGAAGTCAAGGAAGCTACACCCATTGGTTTTCTTAAATTTTTATAAGGATCAAAATCTTCATTCCTGGTGCTGAAGACAGAATAACTGTTTTTCTCCAGAAAACCAAATACAGCTAGCACTAATCATATTAACAAAAGCAAAGTAATTACAATGTTAAAAGCCTGATTCCATTCCTGGCCAGGAGCAGCACCGATGCTGGGGTTGTGCATATTGCTACCGACAACAGTGCTAATTAGTTAAATTGCAGCGGAGCCAAGGGTAGGTGCACATACCTTGACTTCAGTGTGTCTATTCAGAACTCTGATCTTGCCACATAAAGAGGAACTGATTTTCAAATATTTTGTTTCAAAGAATGGTTAACAACTCATACTGTATTAATAGCTTGAACTCTTAGGGTAGATCTACACTGCAATTAAATACCCGCACAGGCTCATGGGGCTCAGACTAAGGGGCTCGTGATGGTCCTTGCTTGTGGGGAGCATTGCCTAGTGGTCAGGGCTTAGGCACTTCAACCTGCAAAGGGGGGTTTTGTAGGGGAGCCCAGCCCTCCCACTCCACTAGGCTCCAGCCCAAAGCCCTGAGAGGGTGACAAGAGTATGACTGCCAGGAACACCATAAGGCTGCCCTCCAATCCCTCAGACAGAGACAAGCACCTACAAGATCTCTATCAAGCATTCTTAAAACCACAATACCCACCTGCTGAATTGGAAAAAACAGATTGACAGAGCTAGAAGAGTATCCAGAAGTCACCTACTACAGGACAGGCCCAACAAAGAAAATAACAGAATGCCAGTAGCCGTCACCTTCAGCCCCCCAACTAAAACCACCCCAGCGTATCATCAAAGATCTACAACCAATCCTGAAAGATGATCCCTCACTCTCACAGATCTTGGGGAGACAGACCTGTCCTCGCTTACAGACAGCCCCCAACCTGAAGCAAATACTCACCAGTACCCACAGTGCACTGCTCCAGAAATCGATGCTAGTCTCGGACCATGGACGCACACCACCGAATTAATGTGCCTAGTGTGGACGCGCACAATCGACTTTATATTATCTGTTTTATAAAATCGGTTTAAGCTAATTCGAATTTATCCTGTAGTGTAGACGTAGCCTCAGTTACAGTTTAATCTGTTCTCAGGCTACTTGGAGTGGCCAAGAATAGTTCTCTGGTGGTTACATAGGCAGATCAAATGCTTACAAAGGAAAGCACTTCTTTCAAATGAAGACAGTTTTAGTTTTGGATCACCATACTCACTAACCACTCAGTGACAGACTTAAAGGTGGCAATCTTGCAACAGAAAAACTTCAAAAACAGACTCGAATGAGAACCTGCTGAACTTGAATTAATATGCAAACTAGATACCATCAACTTAGGCTTGAATAGAGACTGGGAATGGCTGAGCCATTACACACACTGAATCTGTTTCCCCATGTTAAGTATCCTCACACTTTCTTGTCATTATCACTACAAAAGTTTTTTTTTCTCCTGCTGATAATTGCTCATCTTAATTAATTAGCCTCTTAGAGTTGGTAGGGCAACTCCCACCTTTTCATGTTCTGTGTGTGTGTGTATGTATGTGTGTATGTATGTATGTATGTATGTATCTCCTTACTATATGTTCCATTCTATGCATCCGATGAAGTGGACTGTAGCCCATGAAAGCTTATGCTCAAATAAATTTGTTAGTCTCTAAGGTGCCACAAATACTCCTGTTCTTCTTACCACCTCTCAGTTGTCCACAGTTGGCAGTCTGTACAGGAAAGTATGAATGGAGGTGGGGGTTCGCTGACTGCCAATGGTACCTCTTCATGGCCAGGCATGGCATGGTATCTCTCTCCCTCTTGGAGCAGTGGCTGCCTCCTCTTGTGACTTGGCCCTCCAGCCAGGTTAGTTCCAAATTTCTCCCCTTCAAGGGTAGTTCATAAAAAAACCAAGGGGAATTAACATAAATAAACTGAGTTGAGATGAGGGAGTGCTTCCCTCTGAGTACACCTGAAGCAGGTCCTCCCTTCCCTCAGGGAGGGCAGTTGTAAAAAGATCCTGCCTTCCCTCACTCTTCTCTCAGACATTGCAGGCCTGTCCCTACAATGAGTTGTTCTGCTCCCTTTTAACTCCTCCTCCAGCCTGTGCATCATTTGCAGGTGTGGTAGGTGGGGCTGGTTGAGCCCAAAGCAGCTATTTAACCCCTTGTTGCCCAGTGTGGGGTTTGCATATTGCATCACAGAGCTGTTTAATTGTAGTGTAGACATTTAGGCTTGGACTGCAGCCTGAGCTCTGGGATTCTTCCAACATGCAGGGTCCTAGGTCCGGGCTCTAGCTTGAGCCTGAATGTCTACAATGCAATTAAAGAGCCTGTGAGCCTGAGACGACTGGCATGGGCCAGCTATGGGTTTTTAATTGCAGTATAGAGAAACCCTGCCAAAAAAGGTATTCTTTCTATAAATCCTTTGCTGTTCACCTTTTAAGTCTTTTAAGAAATCACTTGTCTCCACATTCTACCCTCAGTCATTGTCATTGAATATTCAAATGGGAAAGAGATTTCTGATAGCAGATGGCTCTTTTTAAGTGGCTAACTCTGACATTTTCCCAATGCAGGATCAGAAACAATAATATTCAACTTAGAAAGCAGACTTTATATTTCAGTATTGCTTGTGGATTAGCAATGTGAATACAAAATGTTTTTCTGGTGAGGAATGTGAATTTGGTTAAATTTTCCCTGCCCCATTCTGAGCCTATCATTTTCAAGTCTGAACTTACAGTGCTTAGTGGTGTTTCTTTCCTCAACATTTTCAGGTATCAGCCTGAATCATATGAGCAAACAAGTGAGTATTGTTAGGTTAAATTGTTTTTTGAGGCATAGGTGTTAATTAATAAAGGATTGTAAAAGGAAGATAAAACTCTTGAAGGTATATGTAAGGAGATGGAAGGTATATAAAGGTGGGGAAAGGAGCAACATAATACTCCCCAAATGACTGGATTAATATAGATTGGTGGGTGGGAGATGTAGAACCGAGGAGATGGGACAGTTGCTGAGCAGGATGTCCCCCATAATTGTCTTCAATTGATTGCATGGAATTGGAAATGCGTAAACAGTGTAATAACTGAATGGTTGCAATTATATAATTGCTCTTCATGTGTATATTGTGACTATGAGGGAAGGTGAGGTAGAGTCCTCTCCAGAGCTGAGTATGTGAGCCAGATTTCTGAGGTGTACTGGAACTTGCATAAAGAGATGTAGGAATAAAATGAATATTTTGAGGGAGTATATATATCGCTGTCCCATGAGTATATATTCTTACAGATCTTCATATCACACTCCAGAGGCAATAGGAGTATTTCATTTGTAACCCCCTTTCCTCTCTGGATTACTTGGGAGCAGGCAACACTCACCTGTGTGCCTGGAAGTCTGGTGGTGTTGACATTAAAGAAGAGCCTGAGTATCCTAGTGGTGCTGTTGGATAGGTGAGAATCCTCTATTCACTCCTCTGCTGCAGTCCCTTTACTCCTTAATGAATGGGGGAGGCAACCTAGTGACAGATGATGTGGAAAAAATTTGAAGTACTCAGTGCTATTTTTGCCTCAGTCTTCACAGACAAGGTCAGCTCCCATACTACTGTCCTGGGCAACATGGTATGGGGAGGAGGTGAGCAGCCCTCTGTGGTGAAAGAACAGGTTAAGGACTATTTAGAAAAACTGGACATGCACAAGTCCATGGGTCCAGATCGAATGCATCCAAGGATGTTGAGGGAATTGGCTGATGTGACTGCAGAGCCATTGGCCATTATCTTTGAAAACTCATAGCAATCGGGGGAGATCCTGGATGATTGGAAAAAAGCAAATATAGTTCCCATCTTTAAAAAAGGGAAGAAAGAGAAACTGGGGAACTACAGACTGGTCAGCCTCACTTCAGTCCCCAGCAAAATCATGGAGCAGGTCCTCAAGGAATCAATTCTGAAGCACTTAGAGGAGAGAGAGGTGATCAGGAACAGTCAACATGGATTCACCAAGGGCAAGTCATGCCTGACCAACCTGATTGCCTTCTATGATGAGATAGCTGGCTCTGTGGATATGGGGAAAGCAATAGACGTGATATATGTTGACTTTAGCAAAGCTTTTGATATGGTCTCCCATGGTATTCTTGCCAGCAAGTTAAAGTATGGATTGGATGAATGGACTATAAGGTGGATAGAAATCTGGCTAGATTGTCAGGCTCAACAGGTAGTGATCAATGCCTCAATGTCTAGTTGGCAGTCAGTATCAAGCGGAGTACTTCAGGGGTTGGTTCTGGGGCTGGTTTTGTTCAACATCTTTATTAATGATCTGGATGATAGGATGGATTGCACCCTCAGCAAGTTCTCAGATGACACTAAGATGAGGGGGAGGAAGAGGTAAATATGTTGGAGGGTAGGGATAGGGTCCAGAGTGACTTAAACAAATTGGAGGATTGGGCCAAAAGAAATCTGATGAGGTTCAACAAGGTGTGACAAAGTTCTTCCTCTACCTTAGTGGGTCCTGCACTTATTGGCAGATTTGCTTGCCTCAGAGATCTTCCCTTCTGGTGGAACCCACAGTCTGAGTCAACTCCTTCTGTGGTCTGATCAGTGAAACTGGAGGGTTGGGGGAACCGGAGCACCTCCTACTCCGGTTCTAGCCCAGGGCCCTGTTGATTGCAGCTGTCTAATTGTGCCTTCCTGTAACAGCTGCAACTGACAGCTACCAACTCCCTGGCTACTTCCCTCCTCCAAACACCTTCTTATCCTCACGAGGACTCCTCCTGTGTCTGATAACCCTTGGGTACCTCCTCAAGTCCTACAGCAGCAACACTGCTCCAACTTTGCACTTCAGCTCCTGCTGCAATCTTACTACTAGCTCCTTAACACACACACACCACAAAACTGAGTGAGCTCCTTTTTAAAATCCACCTGTGCCTTGACTGCTACAGGTGTCTGAACAAGCCCCTGTCCTGCCTAATTGGTTCTAGCAAGGTCCTGGTACCAAGTGCACCACCTGCCTGTCACTCAGGACAAAAACTACCTCATCCAGTGACCAGTATATTTGCCCTCACCAGAACTCCTGTACACCCACATGGCTGGGTCTGTCACAACAGGCACAAGTGCAAACCCACGCTTAGGACAGAAGAACTCCACTGCCAACGCTACAGCTGGGGACCACGACTGGATACAGCAATAAAGTCTGCAGAATAAGGACCTGGGGATTACAGTGGATGAGAAGCGGATATGAGTCAAGCCAACTGTGCCATTGTTGCCAAGAAGGCAACAGTACTATTGGGCTGCCATTAGAGGAAGCATTTGCCAGAGATTGAGGGAAGTGATTATTCCCCTCTATTTGGCACTGGTGAGGCCACATCTGGAGTATTAAACGCCCAGTTGATGGGCCCCTCCACTACAACGAACAGGATGTAGTAACAAATTGGAGAGAATCCAGTGGACGGGCAACAACGTTGGATCAGGCCTGGGGCACATGTAACGTGCAGCCCTATTGGGGACACCTTCTGAGCGACCAATTCCAGGAACAAATTGCTCAGAGCAGGGCAGTTACGCCCAGCGGGATTTTTCTATCTTTAAGGCACACAAAAAACCAGCCCAGCCAGAGAGGACCTTTGGTTTTAACCCACACTGGCTAACCATAAAGTCATACAAGCAATTCCCATTAGAACACTCACTCCCAAGTATCGCCACAATGTCCATTGTTATGGGGATGAATGGTTATAAAAACCAAACCCAAGTAACAGAAAAAAAGGTTCTCCACCCCTTTTTCGCTGATCCCAGAGGACAAAGCCCCAAACCCAGGTCCAAATAATAACAAATCAGATCTTAAGACCCACAAAATCAATAGCTGTCCAATCCTTTAGAATCTAAAATCTAAAATTTAATTCATAACGGAAAAAGATAGAGAGACAGCAGAATTGGTTTAAAATGGAATCAATAATCGTACAAAGTTCTGGTTCAGGTTGTAGCAGTGATGAATAAAACTGCAGGTTCAAATCAGTCTCTGAGTACATCCACACTGGGAGGGTCATTCACAGTCCTTTGTTTCAGTAGCTTCAGTAGACAAAGACTTCCAGCGCCAAAGAAGCAGGAATTGAAGACACAAAATTGCGGAGATGCAACCCACTTTTATAGGCTTTCTCTTTGGAAGTGGAACCTTGGTTCTCCTGTGCAAGATCACAGCCAATGGAGTTTTGGAGTCACAATACTGATCCATGCATATTCAGTTCTACAGGCTGAACTGCCATGTTTACATATTAGGTTTGAACGTGTTCTCAGGAAAGCTCAGATGTGGATTGGCACTCCAAATCCATTGTCAGTTAAGTGTTTCTTTGATTGGCACTACTGAAGAATAAACCCTGCTGCCAGAAAGCACGACCAAATTCACTGAGGCTACTTAGAATCAAAAAACACATAGCCAATATTCATATTTCAAACTACAAAAATGATACACATAAACATCTGGCATAATGCATCAAAAATCACAATCTTCCATAGAACCACCTTACACGACACACCATTTGGTACAATGTTTGCTGAAATATAAACAGTGGTTCAACAATGATCTATGTGTTACAGGTTATAGTCAGTAACAGTCATACAGCACATACACTTAAACAAAGAAGGCTGAGGATACTGGGCTATTTAGTCCATGCAGAAAGAGAAGAATGAAGGCGGGGGATTGATAGCAGAAACTCAACATACCTGAAGGGGGTTTTCCAAACACGAGGATGGACCCTCAAGCTGTTTCTTGTGGTGACAGATGACCCAAAGAAAAAAAAAAAAAAAAAAAAAAAAAAACAAGGAGCAGTGGTACTCAAGTTACAGTAGGGAGGTCTAGGTTGGACTTATTAGGAAACACTATTTACTAGGAGGGGTGAAGCACTGGAATGGGTTACCTAGGGAGGTGATGGAATCTCAATCCTTAGATGTTTTTAAGATCCGACTTGACAAACCTCTGGCTGGGATGATTTAGTTGGTGTTGGTCCTGATTTGAGCAGGGGATTGGACTAGGTGTCCTCCTGAGGTCTCTTCCAACCCTGATATTCTATGATTCTATAGGAGTTTAAAATTGGTGGTGCCTCCATCTGGCTGCCCCCTGGGATTGGTGTGCCTTGGAAATCTTCAGGAATAAACCTATTCCTATAATAAATAAAAATAATTGCTGGCATAGGTATGTCTCAAATGCCAATTATAAATAATATACATCCAATATACTTAAGTAAAGGTGTGTTACTCTGATTTTTTAAGTTAAATTAGAGTTATAACAGTCTAAGATTATATATCACTATTAATTTTAATTCACAGAGGGCAGTTGAATAAAATCAATTCACAAATATAATATACACTAATAAATGAAACTTATCTAACTGGCATTTACACTGCCACCATTTACCCTACCCTGGAGTATACACTCCTCTGGATTTCAGAGTCCAAGACACTTGCTTGTATGGGCACGCTTTGAGATCTGCAGCTAGAGACAGCACTCTATTGGTTCTGTCTATCAGTCCAGCCAAGGCAACAAGCTGCACAACCTCTCTGACGATTGGAGCTGGTTCCACCAAATGTCAGCAGCCTTGGGTCCTGGTTCAGTGGGAAGATCACTCTGCCTCTCCTCAGACTCAGTTTCTCTGCTGTGCCCCTTCCCTTGCAAGTACTTTCCCGAACAAGACTGGAGTTTACTCACAGCTCCTTCACTGTAGGCTCACCTCAGTCAGCTCTAGGCACAGCAAAGTGTCTGCTCTGACTCCAGTGAAGCCACCAACAGCCTCTGAGGCTCCCTGCTCGATCAGAGCCCCTGCAGGCTCTGAGCAGCAGCTTCTGGCTTCCTAGAAGGAAATACTGTATTGCAGAGACTACGAAAGTTAATGGTTTAGAAATGTCTTCATCCACAGGGCCGCTGAGCTATCTGAGATAGTTCTATATAGCCAGGGAGAGCTCCAGCTTTTTTTTGCCGCCCCTAGCTGCAAAGAAAAAAACAACCACCCCCTCATCTCCTGATTGAGCAGCCGCCAAAGTGGAAGAGATGGAGTGAAGGACCTGCCGCTGAATTGCCGCCCAAGACTAAAGTGGAGCGCTTGAGCTGCCGCCGAAGAGCAAGTGAGGCACTGAAGGACCCGCTGCCGAATTGCCATTGAAGACAACAATGCTGCCCCTTTCTATTGGCTGCCCCAGGCATCTGCTTCCTTCACTGGTGCCTGGAGCCGGCCCTGTATATAGTCCTTTGGGTGCCTGTTCAGGCTTCTTTTCTAGTCTACCCACATAATGTGTTTGCTTCATGTTATAAGGTTTCTTAGGATCTTCTCATTTCTCCTGCGCCAAATTTCATGTTCACAACACCACCCTTTTGATACTCATGGTAGACTCTGGAAGCTCACCAAACTAGGATTTGAATACTGTGCTTTGTGTTTGTTAGTCTGGTGAGGAGTGACATCATAAATGTTCGCTGTATGTATCATGAGGGCCTCTTCTCCATGATTTGATTTGCTGTGCTGTTGACTTTTTTCCAATCTAAGCATAGATGATTTCTGTGGATGTGAGAGTCTTGGATGCACAAACCGAATCTACAGACTTCCTTTCTGTACTATAGCCCCAAATCCTTGCTTGATGTGTCTGAGATCTCCTGTGCATGTTTTTTCATCACTGCCATGTAGTTACACTTGACAGAATTAAATTTTTATTTTTTTTTATAATTTTGACCAAAATACCAATGTTTGTTTATTTTTCAGTATTTTTTCTTTTTAAAATTTCAAAATTGCAAGAAATTGTGTGACAGAAACTATTTAATGATGGTATACGTAGAGAATCAAAAAGATAAAGTTTATAACCATTAAAACATACATTGTCAACATCGTGTCAAAATATACAAAATAAATATCATTAAATCAAACTTGAATAGGTTCTCAAGCAGTATTCTTCTAACTTTGACTATATGCAAATTTTGATTATCAATGATAAAATATTTGTCAATTTGTGTGTGTATGGTGAAATTGATATTTACTAGTAAAAATCTAATCCTGCCATGCCTACATGTATTTCTATTTCTAATGTACATCTATTTCGTAGGGTCATCCACTTTGATAATTATCCCCAAGTTTGCTATTCTCAAATATCTTCAGCCAGTTGGTCTCACAGTGCAATTGAGATTTTCAGTGGCTCATGTGCTACAGGATTTACAATAAAAAGAACGAGGAGTGCTTGTGGCACCTTAGAGACTAACAAATTTATTTGGGCATAAGCTTTCATGGGCTAAAACCCACTTCATTGGATGCATGCAGTGGAAAATACAGTAGGAAGATTTTATTTATATACACACACAACATGAAAAAATGGGTGTTCCCATACAAACTCTAACGAGACTAATCAATTAAGGTGGGCTATTATCAGGAGGAGGAAAAAAAACCTTTTGTAGTGATAATCAGGATGGCCCATTTCAAACAGTTGACAAGAAGGTGTGAGTAACGGGGTGTGTGTGTGTGAGAAAATTAGCATGGGGAAATAGTTTTTAGTTTGTGTAATGATCCATCCACTCCCAGTCTTTGTTCAAGCCTAATTTAATGGTGTCCAATTTACAAATTAATTTCAGTTCTGCAGTTTTGCATTGGAGTCTGTTTTTGAAGTAGCATCCAATTTAATTTTAAATTTCCCAACGTTCTGATTTAATCCATGACCTATATCTGTGTATTTTTAAATTAGGTCATCAGTTTTAGGTAATCTGGTGTTAAAACTGGAAGTGAGATGTCTTTTTCTTAGTTAGTTGGGCTACAATTTAATTAGGTATTTGAAATTAGATGTATTAAATGGTAATTTTTAGGGTTCTTTCTTTCTCACATTTGGTACCATATTTGCATTTCCCCTTAACTACCTAGTGTACTCTCAATTCATATTTTCTCAATGATAATTGTCAACTGTTTAGTAATTGCTAGCTCCTTCCCTTAAAACACAATATGTATTATCTGAACTAGCTGAGTTTTCCCACATATTCCTTTATGATGCTTTTTTTACCAATAGCTATTTTTACAAATTCATTATTACTACTTAACTGCCAGACACCTTTTTGTTTTGGAGGCCATTTAAAAAAAACAAAACTGTTTAGTAACTTGGCCCATTTAGAGTCCCTATTGATTCCATCCCTCTCCTTTTAAAAGGGCCTTTTTTCTCTCTAGTCTTTGTTCTTTCCCTCGATTATATTTATGAAATCACTCTGGCTAGCATTAACTCATTCTCTTTTTTCCCCTGTGTTTCCATTCCCTTTGCAAACCTTTCAGGATTCTACATATTGTTTGGATAGTCCCCATCTCCATTTTCAGTAAAGGTTCCTTTTTACCCTCAAACCTCTGATCAGTCCCTGTGAAGCAGTACTGGCCACTTTTTTTGGGCAAGTTATTGTTTAAAATCCTGTCCCTATTGAAATTATTGGGAGTTTTATCATTGATTTCAATGGGTCTGGGATTTCACCTATAGTTATAGTATATTGGTCATAATTATGATGCCTTTTAGGATTCTCCAAACTTCTTCCTGCTTCCTGGATTTTAATTACTTCCTAGTGAGCACACTATTCACTAAATTTTTTTAATTCCAGGCAGTTTTTTTTTTTCAAAATATATCTTCTTGCCCAGTATTTGTCAGTGCACAGGAGAGGGTGTTTTATGAGAAGAATATAAAGACAGTTAAAAGACAGTTGTGATAGATATCTAGGCCTCACTCCTGCAAGTAGTTCTGTGTGGACAGATCTTTGTGTACTTCGATGGGGCTCTGTGCGAAATCAGGACTCCACCTGCATTCATCTTAGTGAACATAGCTATTACACCACGTCTTTGAGCGCAGAATGGGAAGTTTAAGGATACAGAAAACAGTGAATTTTGATTGACTCATTACAGACCTAGTGGCCTTGTGATAAGGAACATGCAAGATTTTCCCTCAAGGAAGATATAGCTGCAATAATGATTAATAACATTTGCATAATCAAAATAAGACAAAATTAAATTTGTAACCAGCTGCTGTTTTATCATTAGGTCTGAGACAACAGCATGTTCATCGCAGCACTCCAGCACTGCTGCTTGAAGTGTTCATTAGTACTTTTTCTGTCCTTTTGAAGATTATCTAGAATCCACTGTCAGCTTCAGACATTTAAGGTTTTGCAAAATCAAATGGATCAAAAGCTCTGTAGACCAGTTTAAAATAAATGTAATTAAACCTAAAATATTAAATCTGCTTTATGTTTATCTGATTTTCATGTATCACTTGGGTGGTCCTGAAATTGTAAACTAATACAGTTAATTAAAAAAAAAAAAGCAATTTAGAGCTCTTGATCAGCTAAGAATTGCACACAAGTTGCTATTTTTGTTACCATGCCAACCATGCCTATTTATTACATCCACCTGTTTTGTCTTTTACAATTAGTAAGTTCTTGGGGACAGGGACTTTTATTCTCTATATGTTTGTACAGCACATAGCACAATGAGGCATTACTAATTGGCCTCCAGATGCTACTTCAGTATAAGTGTTAAATAATAACAGGTATTGAGCATACTGGGTAATCAGGAAGTAGAAGGGCAATGTCTATAATATTTTGAGCATCACAGTTTGTCGGCAGGGGTAATTATGGTATGGACATTGGGCAGCAGGTGAAAGCCCCCCCCAAGGGGGAACATCTCCCTGCTTGCCTCTTTCATCCAAGGACCTAGCCCCACCCATGGCCCTGAGACTGGAAAAGCTCTGTACTCCTGACACTGGAGAGCTCCTCCAGCCCTGGGGCTGTGGCAGGGACTGACTGGGGCAGTGGGGAGACTGAGAGCTCAGTCGGGGCCACAGGGAGGGGGCTCAGAGTTCAGTCCAAGTCAGGACCACATTGGAGCTCTTGGCCCTGGCTGAAGTGCCATGCCCGGCCCCTTTCCCCCATTCTGCCCCTTCTGCCTGTGGCCCCTTGCCCCACCCCATTCTGTCCCTTTCCCCTAGTCCTGCCATGTTCCACCCACACTCTGCCTCTTCCCCCCAAGGTCCCACCTGCCAGTTGCTCCTCCCCGAGACTGGAAAAGCTCTGTGCCCCCACTTTGGCTCTGGAGACGTGGTGAGGAGTGACAGTTCCTCCAGCTCTGGGGCATGGGGGAGATTTTTTTAGACGGCTCCAAGCTGCCATACCCCTGCCTCCCTGTCGCATGCGGTTTAGGGAGGCTTAGCTTCCCCTGGTCTCCATTATGCATCGGTTATGGGTATGGATTAGGACTAGACATTAAGGGAGATATTCTGGATAATAGATAAGATAGACTGACTTCAAAATGTTTCAAGTTCTGGTCAGGATAAGCACCCAGATGTTTGGAGGTTTAGCTAAAGCCAGTACAAATCACTTTAAACTGCAAAAGGGAGCTAGATCAGTGGTGGGCAACCTGTGGTCCATGGGCTGCATGTGGCCCATCAGGGTAATCCACTGGCAGGCCCCAGACACTTCATTTACATTTGCACAGCTGCCCACAGTTCCCAGTAGGTGTGATTTGCCATTTCTGGCCAATGGGAGATGTGGGAAGCGGCGGCCAGGCCCGCACTGCTTCCTGCAGCTCCCATTGGCCAGGAATGGCAAATCACACCTACTGGGAACTGTGGGCAGCTGTGCAAATGTAAACGAAGTGTCTGGGCCCTGCCAGTGGATTACTCTGATGGGCCGCACCGAACTAGATGTTTCTTGAAGAAAGGTTTCATGTGAGGTTTCCAGTAATGGTGAAATAACCAGATAGCACCAAACCTATTTTTTAGTTTGAACTAACAATTTGATAACACAGGTAAAGTGTTTGGCTTTGTTGTGGGCAGAGAAATGGTAGTTTCTTATTTTCACTGGCTTACTTCTCCTTATTTAATTTAATTTTAGACATAACTAATATCTATCTTTTTTTCCTCTTCACAGAATTCAGATTTTGACAATCTAAAGCCAAACCTCAATCGCTTTGCCTAACTACATTAGTTGACTTAAAAGCAACACTGTTCTCAGATTTCAGCTTTCTCCTTGCAGTCTCTTCTTTTTTTGCTGGATAACACAAGCTGAATGCTCTGCTTCAGAGCCCTTCCACAGATGCAGCCACAATGATCTCATAAAAATTGAGAATAGTGCTACTTCTGACACTCCAGTAAAACTGTTTCTCTTTCTGCTGGCTTTGGTGACTTAGTCTTTTCCTCCTATTTTCCTTTCCTCAATCCCCCTAAGCAAAATCACTTAGTTTGTAGCCTGTTTGCAGGAGCTAGCTAGACCCAGGCAGAAGGAGTCCAAACTTGATATTACCATAATGGTTGATGTGAGAACTGGGAGTGTGGCAATTGCTGCTGCTGCTCTATGGAGATCAAAGATCAGTAAAGCTATAGAGGGAGTAATGCTGCCATTGATGTTACTTCTTCGGCACTGGATTTTGCGTGGACAGAGATTTTCGAAAAGAAGCTCCTTTTGGTGAATGTTAGAATAAGTTTTGAAACACCTGTGTTGAACCAATGTTTTATCCCTCGCGCTCTCAGGACATTTTGGCCTTCAGCAGGATAAGAGCAGCTAATTAAGAAGATAAGATTCAATGGGCGAATGTGTGTCAATGTATCAAGAACTTACATTTGATTTTCATCACTTCTGTTTGCCGTGGTGCACAAGTTCCATTTTCACAAGTGAAAAGCAGTGTCTCCTACAAAAGCTGCTTTTAACTTTTGGCATAAAACATGCAAGTTTACAGAGAAAAAAATTAAAATTCACGTGTTTACTTTGAATGTGATGCTCTTTGCACTGCTCTGTTTAGGATAATTCCTCATCTAGCTTTTCTTTTAACGATGCTGAGAATTAAGGTGTTCATAAAACAAAAACTCAGTTTGTATAGCTCGGTTTGTATGTTTTAATAACAACACTATCAATTAACTTTTTAAGTTTTAAAGATATAATTACAAGAGGTCCTTGGATCACAACAAACTGTTTCTTTATGCCTGGAAATGAATTGCATTTTTTAAGGAAAAATATGAGGAGATAAGAAAGGATGTAGAGAAACTGTACTAGTTGCTGAATGGATTTGTCTCAGTTTCCATATGTAAGTATTCAAGACTGACTTTCCAAAAGATTACTCTGTATTCATATGTGAACTATAACTCGTAGCTATTGGTGCTTCAGTGTGAATGCTGCCAGATGTGCTTGTGTGCCTGCTAATGGCACAGCCTCTAATCCCAATTCACATGGACTGACCAGTCAAAGGAAGCAGATTTTAGAAGAGTAGTGTTAATGATCTTGTGGTTGGGGTGGAGGCCCCAATTTCAGCATTCACTGCCCTATCTGATCCCAGGACAGGCCTGAATGTGGAGAATAGTTAGAGCTTCCCTAATGATATTATTAGTTTTTCATAGGAAAAAAAGCATCAGTAAAAAGTTTCTCACCCCATAGCTGATGCATCAGAAATAGTGTATGATCGTACAGAGCGATGATGTCAGGAAGCTGAAAAGTCTCCTCCTGCCACTTTTTTTTACCCATGGGAAGGGAAGGGAGGGGAGGCTGCCACTTCCATCTGGATCTGGTGTGGCAGCACAAAGGACTGGAAGACCCTGACTTACGCCCTGTGCACTGGACAGTAGCTAGTGCTGGCTTTGGGGAAGGACCTCTGAAGTTATGAAGATTTCCTTCAGTTTCCTCTGCAATCTCCTCCTGGAAACTGCTGCTGCTGGTAGAGCAGGAAAGCCTTGGTCCTGGGGGAATACGAGTGGTCTGGAAATCCCTGGCTCTTTCCCAGCACACTGAGCAGGTGTTGATTGCTGATGGTGTTTGCTTTGGAGAAGAAGCCCAAAGGACAAGATTTCCATGGTCCACCCCCCAACTTATTCTGGATGTGGCTGCTGTTCCTCATATTAAATGAAGAAAGAGGCTAATGCATCCATTGGCCACATGTTCATAGATTAGTATCCACTTTCTTATAGATCAGTATATAGGGAATTAAAAAAAAATTGCATTTTGTATGGCGCCTGCTGTGGTGGGAATTTACTCACCATGGTGGTGACTTCTGCTGGCTGCCTTGGGGATTAGGTTCACCTGTCAGTACGCCTTTCCCGATGGAGCCTTACCCACTGTCACATCTACTCTATGACCCGCTCCAGGGACCATGGCATCCTCTTCATGACATGTCCCTCTGGCTGAGTCATCATCTGTGCTCCCTGTCTGTTACAGCTACTCCATTTTGTTTTTGTTCTCCTGTGGCCTCCCCTCCCTGGCTGTTAAGTTGTTTAGCAGGGCCCCTTAAAGTTGTTTACCAAGAGCCATTGCCCTTTTCAAAGGGATGGCCAATTGTGCTAAGTGGGACCACTGCCCTGTTCAAAGGGTTAGTCCTGTTATCACCTTGTTAAACCTGGGCTCGGTGTAGGGTGGACAATGTCCAGTTGCAAGGCCTATTGTGTTTTTAAGGTCCTGGGCAGAGTTCATAAGCCTCATGTGTTGGTTCTGAGTCACCTATTGACAGGACTCTGCTAGACATTCTCGTGCTCACCTGCTTTTTTTTCTCTGTCCCCTGCCTCTGAGCCCAATCAAAAGTACTGGGTGGGAAACTGCCTAAGGGTTTCATCCTGTACCCAACCAGACATTTTTCTCATCATGATCGCCCAGAAAGGCTTCCTGTGCATTGGCTGCCTGGTCTGATCAGCCAGGGTTCTGGGGGGTTCCTTTCTCCGCTCTCGTTTTATTTTGAGCGTACCCCTGCTGTGTTTTGAACCCCCCCATGAAGATATGAAGTTGCAGCCTGAGAGATCTCCTGATGGGTGTGTGTATAAGTTTAACTGTAACCGCACGCTTCTGATGATTTGTTTTTTTTTTACTGCTTTTACCTTCTGCTGCTTCCTTGGGGCTGGTAAGAATCCTTTCTAGTGAAATTTCTGTGAAATTCTCTATACTTTTATTATATATCTTAGCTGCTTTCTCTCTCCTTTCCCCAGCACGCAGACTAACCAGCACCCAGCCATAGCTGTGGTTTAAGTTAGGTGTTAGAGCAATTGTTTGTATTGTGTTCTGTAAGTAGGTTTAGAAATTGTTGCATGTGTGTCTGTTACTTCCCCGCTATTGTGTAGTCTTGTTAAGTAGGTCATAGAATCGGATTTGCGTTTCTGATATAGGTGTGGTAAGTCTAGTCTATCACATGCTGCAAACCCCCACACCACGAGCTCTCCAGTCACCCATACCCCTCAGTCTCTCTGCTGTTTAAACCTGCAGCTGCCTGCTCTCTGTCTCCTGAAGCTCTCTCTCTCTCTCCTTTTTAATCCCTTCCTCCACACTCTCCTATATCCCCCAACCTCAATTGTATTACTGAAGTCTAGCATAAATACCATTGGTTACCCTTTTTCTCTCTAAACACCTCACATTTGACATTTATACCACTGTGACACATTTTTACCTAGAGTTGGTTACTTACCACATTCCCATAACTGTTAGTTGGCTAATTGCTGCTGTGACACACCTTTTATATAGAAATTGTTAGCTACTTGTTACATTTACTTCAGGTGTTAATTGGTTACGCAACTGTATTGTACCCCACTATTGAAACCCTATACATTTGCAAAAGAAACCCCTCCCAATTGTCTACTTAACAACCCCATACCCCCACCTATTGAATTTCCCTGTTTTTTGCATTTTCTTAATAAAGTTTATTTTGCACCCCACCTGTGTGGTAATTGTTCCCCAAGATCCCCATATACTTGCTGGCAGGGACACTCCCCTCTTCTGGGTTTTAGTACAGCAGTCTGATATGTCCAGTCACTTCTCAGTGATGAATGGGGGAAGATCCAGGACTGCCCACTCTCCAGGGACCCTCTGAACCACACTCACTTACTGCATTCCTTTGCTCAACTACCTCTGTCATTCCCTGGGCCACTTCCCTGAAGCCACTGCACCCTACTCAGTCCTTGCAGCCACTCTGAAGCTCCTTCTCTATTCCCTGGGTCCCTGCCTGCATTGCTCTGTCCAAGGTGCTACAGGGTTTCAGCCTACTAGGGAGACAGTCTTCTCTCCTTGAGCTGCTGGCAGCCATTCTCCCTGCTGTGCTCTGCGGCTTTTCATATATGGGCCTGCTGGGCCTGGATTGGCTGCTTCTCACAGACTTTCTCCTACTAGACGTTTCTCGTGCAGGCTCTCTAGGGCTCTGTTAACCCCTCACATGCTGGTGTGGGGCCGAGATCCCATCACAACTTCCATCTGAAGATTTCAAAGTGCTTTACAAACTAATTGTTACAACACTCCTACGATTGGGAAGTATTATTATCCACATATTACAAAGAGGGAACCTGCATTATAGAGAGGGAAAGTGACTAGCCCAAAGTCATACGTGAACAGAACCTGAATAAACTGACTGCTAATCCTGTGCTTTAAACTCAGCACCATCTTTCCTGACGAGAAACCATCCAACTTCATCATCAGTATTAACCATTGGAGGTTGAAAGCTGTCTGAATTTTTTTAGCAGTGCAGTTTTTTTTGAGCAACTACTACTATCAGCTCTTTTATACTTTTGCTACATCTCCAAATCCATGTATAGTAATGAGCAGCCTTTTTGTTTGTAATGTCAGCACTCTGGGATATTTGCCATACTGACCAGTTTTTTTTTATTTTGTACTTTTTCCCCCCTGTGAAGTGTGTGGCTCACTGCACTGGATTCTACTTTGAGAAATGTATCTCAAGGGAACGAATTAGAAAACAATTTTGTGGAAAGAACTTTCTTGTAGTCAACACATCTTCCTGCCCTGGATAAGTCAACACATTACTACACATGTACAATTGTATGAGGCCATCCAGCCTCTTGTTTGATGTTGTGCCCAAGAAATTTCTGTATTGCATAGAAGTGGAATGGAATCTTAAAAGAAAGCTGTCCCCATTTTGTTTGGTGCAGTGTTTTGAAGGTTTACATTGTGGGAAGTATGTCTTTCTATGTATAAATGGAAAAAGAGGCTTTGAATTAAAAATGGCAATTCTAAAACTCTGGCTGGTGGTGACCACCTTTGTAAAATGATGTTTCATTAAGAGCTGTGTAGTAGCGAGTGAACACTAAACATTTTGTGGGAATATTAAGCAAAATGTTACTTGCATTTATCAAGTTAGCAACAAAGCAAAAAAAAAAGAGTGATGCTATCTGCCACTGAGCTCCCATGTTGCTAGAATCACAAACAAGACCCCTTTCCAAAAATGTGGCTGTTTCCAACCTTTGCCACACCTAGAAAATACTGGTCATGGTGAAAAACTTCAGGCAAAACACTGTCAGATCCACATGACTGACCTCAACTGATATTCTGGTCTCCCATAGGGAGCACCACATGTGCAGGAGAAGCAGCACTTCAGATGTGAGATCTGCTGTGTTGGCTCTGAGAGCAGAATTATTCTCCTTTTATTTTAAAGTAAATTTCCCAGTTTGAACACAGAAGGACATACATCACGTTAAAAGCAATACATTATGACATTTGTCAATATTCTTTTTAGGTGTTTTCATATGTCAGTAGTCATGCCCTGTGTTCTTATTGCTTCTTCTGATCTTGTCATGCTTGTTAGTTTCTTGCTGTTCCCTGGCAAGAAATAGACAGTAGTCCATGCAAAACTGACAACAGGAAATGCGGACTTTTGGGATAGTACAAGATGTTAACAATCTTATAACTCTTACCTATATGTAAATCTGTAACTTTGAGGTAGTTCTCTGTGTTGTATCCACATTTACAATGTGTTAAATATAAAATGCCAGTGATTTGCCTACATCAATTTTTATGATCCTCCTTTTCCATGTATATGGCATACACTGTGTATAAGAACACTATTTATCATTTGCATGACAGTGGCATCTGGGAGCCCCAGTCATAGACCAGGACCCCATTGAGCTAGGTGTTGTACAAACACACACAAGAAAAAGATGGTTCCTTGTCCAGAGAGCTTATTATCTAATAGAGCTAAAGAAAAATGTGGTCTTTCGAGATTAAATGAAATATATCTGCATTGACTTACAAGAAGCTGAATTTAAATTTCTTCATTTTGGATCCAGGAATTCAGACTGCTGTATTGGACTCCTCATTGGTTTTGTCTATACTAGACATTTTTATCTCAAATAAGTTGATTGGTAATTAACTTTGTGATAGTAAACTAATTTGTAAAGGCTCGTGTGGATACTCCCTAAATGTTTGTTCCAGGACACACGTTTTTGTTTTACCCAGCAGTAATGGGCGGAAGGGTAGGTGGGGTGACAGTAAAATCTGTGATTTTTGGTAGCTTTTGTCTCAAATTTTGTGGTTTATTTTTTTTAAATACCTTCCAATAAATGAAAGTGACCAGCTGTGATATGCAAAACTGGACAGGTTAACTAATAGTTAATTTGTTATCCAGCCTAACACACAGTTAAGATGCTATTTTTTTTATAATGACCTCCACATTTTTTCAGATAAGTATGAACTTGGTTACAACTGTATTTGGAAAATGCCTCTAATTTTTTTTACAGTTTTGTAAATATTAGTGATTCTGGTCAGCTAGGACCAAATCCTGTAAGGTCCAGGACTCTCAACTCTTTTTTATTTATAAGGGCCTTTGATGGAGAGTATAAATCCTGCACTAGAACTGAAGGCTTAAAGAGCAGCTCTGGGCCCAGATGACCCCACCAAGCCATACCTGTAGACCACGTTCCAGATGGAGGTGGAGCTTAAAGGGAAGCCTGAGAGCTCAGAAGGGGCCTGACAAGGCAGCAATAAGGACATGCCCCAGAAGCTCCTGAGTAGAAATGCTGCAGTATCCTCTGCTGGAAAAGAGGAGCCTACTGGCTGGGCCCAGGCAGCCCGAAAGTGGAGTAGTTAGTATCTTTTCCTGTTACCTTTTTGCTACAGACTGCAAAACATGGACAATAGAGTGGGTGGTAGGAAGTGGACCAGGAAAGACAGCCTTAAGGCATTACTGTGTGTTAAACCTTCGGTAACCCTAACAGGGCCCTGGCTGGAGTCTGGTGGAGTGGGAGGTCCTGGGCTCCCCTACCAACCCTCTGCTGCACTAAGAAGGGACTGGCCCCCTAACCATTAATTGATGCTTCCAACAAGTGCCAGCCATCACAGGTCTAAACCTGGAAGGTTCTGAGCATCTGTTGTTGGGCCCAGAGTCACTTCTGCTGCTACTGAAGCCTATCTAAATAGGGCAGTTAAAATATAAGAACATAAGAATGATGTAATAGGTTTCACCCCCACTCTGGACTTTAGAGTACAGATATGAGGACCTGCATGTGAACCCCTAAACTGAATTACCACCTTAGATCTGGTTCTGCTGCCACCGCTCCCAAGAACTAACTCCCTTTCCTGGGTAGTCTTGAGAAGCTTCTTCACCAATTTCCTGGTGAACACCAATACAACCCCTTGGATCTTAACACAAGGAGAATTTAACCATCCCCTTTCCTTTCCCCCACCAATTCCTGGTGAGTCCAGATCAATTTCCTTGGATCTTAACACAAGGAAAAATCAATCAAGTTCTTAAAAATAAGACTTTTAATTAAAGAAAAGAAACGTAAAAGAAAAACCTCTGGGAGAGATTAGCATACTAGCTACTCTCACAGACAACAGATTCAAAACACAGAGGATGTTCCCCTGGGCAAAACTTAGTACACAAAAGAATTCTCAATTTGATTATTCCTCTAATTGCACAAAGACAAAGTCACAAATGAAAATAAACATAAACCTATTTATTCTTTTCTAAAACTTACTACTCTGATAAGAGGCTGGTTCCTTGATCTTTTCTACTCTGGCTGAAACTGAAACTGACCAATACAAAGTTAACTTCCCTCCTTCCTTTTGAAACATCTTGTCCCCGCATTGGTTCCTCTGGTCAGGTGTCAGCTAGGCTAGGTGAACTTCTTAACCCTTTACAAGTAAAAAAGGCATTAACCCGTAACTATCTGTTTATAACAAATGGCCATACTGGGTCAGACCAATGGACATAGGTGCTGGAACTAGGGGTGCTGAGGTGGCTACCACATCCTCTGACATGAAGTAGTTTCCATTATTTACAGGGTTTACAGTTTGGCTAATTCACTCTCAGCACCCGCACTATAAAAATTGTTCCAGCACTCATGTCAATGAGCCATCTAGCCCAGTATCCTGTCTTCCAACTGTGGCCAATATCAGATGCTTCCAAGGGAATGAACAGAAGAGGGCAATTACTTAGTGAGCCATTCTCTGTTGTTCCGTCCCAGCATCTGGCAGCCGGAGGCTAGGGACACCCAGAGCATGGGGTTGTATCCCTGAACGTCTTGGCTGATAAACATTGATGGACCTATCCAGTCTTGATGTCAGTCCCGATGGTAGTCAAATGTGTTATATTAATTGAGGAAAGTGTCTTTACATTGCTGACTTTAATTAGAGGTCCAATTTAAACTGAAGTCTACCCACCCCAAGTCCATTTTTGAATCAATTGATTCAGTGTGTTACCAAGTTTTCAGGTCATTTTAAAAGTTACTAAATGTATTAATTATGTTTTCATTTACCACCATTTGATTCATTTGGAAAAATTCAGGCCCCATTGTATGCTTTGTGGACTAGAAATTGTATTACTGAAAATTTAAATCAATTATTTAATTGCATAGGCTTTCCTCTTCTCTTAGTTTTTTTGGACTTTTCAGCATCATTTGACACAGCTGGTCACAGTGTGTTACACAGCCCTTAGATTTATTATATGATAAGTATTTTTCATTTGTTGTAAAGGCTTCTTTTTGTCATCTTTGTACCATTGCCAGGCTGAGACCTATGATCAGCGGTAAAGATAGGGAGATGCTGATTAACGCTTTTGTCATCTCTGGGGTTGATTACTATAATTCACTCTTACAGGGACTTTCAGCTCACACTGTTAGTAAACTGCTGCAGATAAAAAAGTTGCTGCAAGATTTTTCCTTACAATGAGATTATTTGAACATATTGCACCACTTTTTAAATTTCTGATTGGATTAGTGGTGAAAGTCAATATTCATTATAAAATATGGTTCTTGTTCTATCAGATCATTGTTAGTGTAGATTGTCCTAGTCGTCCCTCAAGATCCACTTGTTAGGTTGCCCTGATGAGGGCTGTTAATATTATGCATGTTGTCTGTGAAGGAAATTACTGACTGATATTCCCAAAGCTGACTTTAACTCTGATTTGTAATCAAGATTAAAATACTTCATGTTTACTGGTGTTTCTAATATTATTTGAATTATAATATTCCGTGAGATTGTGTGTGTGAGGGCTGTATATAAATGGACAGTATTGACCTGGATGTTTTCTGTGATATCTGCTCATAGAATGAAAGAGAATAAACTCAGGAAGGTGACGGTCTGGACCATTATTTATAGACCTGGTTGAATTATTTTTTGAATTTAGAAACATTTCAAATTTTGAAAAAGATTCTTAGACCCTTCACTCACTCACTTTCTTTCTGTCTTTCTTTTGTCTTTTTTTCTTTTAAAAACCATCTCTAGTTATGTACTGTTGCATGTATAAGAGAAATCCTGGCAGTGACTGGGCTGAAAACAATCATGTAATTGGTCAGTAATGCAGAGGCATGGACCCAGTGTTAACCAGTTAGATTATATAAGTGAATGGGCATATCCTAACTGGCTACCTCAAGTTAGATGAAATCTATTAAACATCTTGCAGAAGCAAATTCTGGACCTCAAGTCCTTCTAAAAGGACTTGAAAAGCTTTGTTTCAAAATAAAACCAGTACTGATACTTCCTATTGTAATAATTAGATGGAATTCTAGAATACTTGCATGTGAATGATTTAATAAATAAATGTATGTAGCAATACATATTCTTTTGAAAGGCCCACAAAATCTAACCTGCTGACATGATGAAGACAAAAAAACCTCTCAAAAAATAAATCAATCACCCAAACAAATGAAAATGTAACTTTCTAAGTTGACACCTTCTCCTTGATCTCTTGGTCCAAAACTAATTGAAGTCAATGAAAAGTTTCCTTTTCACTTTGGATTGGGCACTGAGTGCATTAGGTCTTATCTGTATCCATTTTTTGACCTATGCTCCTCAGGGCAGAGACTATTTTAATTTATATGTTGTACAGAATTGAGCACCTTCTTGAGGTTTAATTAAGAGTGGTATTTGGGGCAAGTCTTCCAGTCATTGGGCAAGACTTCCATTAACACAAGTGGGAATATGGCCTGAACAAAGGCTGCAGAATTCGGCCCTGTCACGGGGTCCACTCACTGTAGTGATGCCTCCTGCTGGCTGTCTTGAGGATTAGCTTTGCCAGTTGGTGCACCCTCTTCAGGTGGACCTCTCCCTTCATCCTCTGACCCTGCATACTTGCCTCACTCTAGGAACCGCAGCATCCTTTTCATGACTCGGCCCTCTGGCCAGGTCACCATCTGTGTTTTCCCCTTCTGGGGTTACTCTAAAATCCTTCTGTGGAAACAGTCCCACGTAGTCTACTGTGCTGCTCTGATGGTGCCACTTCCCCAGTGACCTGTAGGGAAACTTGGGCCCACCTACTACTTTGGGTTCCAGTCCAGGGACCTTCAGCTCAATAGTTCTGGGGTCTACCCTATCAGTCATTACTGCTCCTTCTCTGGACTGCTTCCTACTCTTCCTGGTTCTCCCCCTTCTCTGGGAGTACCACCTCCTTCTGCTGAGCCTCCTTTAATCAACTCTCAGCTCTCTGGCTCTTCCTCCAGGTGCAACCATGGCAGTTAATTGGCCCACCTGGCCACCTTAACCCCTTCTAATCTTTTGTGGGGTGGATACACCATCACAGGCCCACTGACCTCTTGTTTTAATGAACATCAAGATTTATTATCCCTCATGAAAAATATAAATATTGGCCTCTGATTCACCTCAGTCACGAGCTGTCTTTTGGGTCAAAATATTTTGATATTCATCTCAAAGGATCAACTTTTGATAATGTTATTTAATAGCTTTTCTGAAGCTTCACAACATAGTAAGGATATAATGTATGAATTTCCATATCATACTTTATGGAATATGCTCCGTTTTTCTCTTGGTAGCCATAGTTCAGAAAAGCAAGATTAAAAGTTCAAGGAATTGCATTGCAAAGTAAGAGGATATACCAAGAAAAACCCATGCTCATGTTTTCAGCAATCCTATGAAAATCGAATAAATTTTTAATCATTAAGTTAATAAACTGAATGAATGTTTAGATCATTCGGATTCATGTTCCAGCAAAATTCCTGGTACAATTTTGGATGTAAAATATCTGGTACAATCCTCTGTATTTATTACAAAACAGTTCTTTGTATTCTTCATTTACACTATGATCAGAAGGCAAGAAAGGATACCCTGTTAGCTTAACTAACATATGCAGTATGCATAAAGCTAAAACCCAAAAAATAATGTAAAACACAGAAATTAGAGCATGACTGACTCAAAAGGAATTTATAAGCACTTGCCTTATGAATCTGTAGTATGTTGTCTTACACTGGCTAGTAGTATTTGTTTTCTTCATTCAGTAGTTTTCAATCATTTTTTAAAAATTTTTGTAGGCAAGGAAGTAAAAAGGATGACTGAACCAGATTTACTGGCCACTTCTTTTGCTCAGGATGGGATCCAGTAGTGACAGAGGAGTTATAGTATTAGTAGAAACATTTCTGTCTAAATAGACAATACATAGGGCTATACAGTAAACTATTACCGTGATCATATCTTCCCCAAGTGGCTGCTCAGCTCATGTGATACTGGTGTTCACATTTGGTGATGAAGGCCCTACATTCAGTCCCTACTGATGGATGTAGTATGTCTGTACATGGAGCCACAGTTTCTTATAGAACTTAATGAGGCTGTGGGGGGAAGGAGCAGATGATTGTAGCTATTAACTTTTGTGATTTCAGCTTAAAAAAACAGACTTCTGCAGTAGTAGTTTATAGCGGGAACTGGTGAGATGAGACTTTACTGTGATATTTTGTATCTTGCTACTGTGACGAGTGAAAAAGAAAACATGTCAAGAATTGTAATGACAAAGGGGTATGTTGGTAGCTTGTGAAGTAGTGAAATGAAATTCCTGTTAAATGTGCCCACCCAATACAAGTGGTGGTAAGAAATCAGCTATCTATTGACAGAGGTGATGTTTGTAAGTTGGGGAACTACCTAGAAGAGTTACTGTAGCAGATTTTATCAGTTCTCTTAATTGTGCATTTGCTATGTGCTACTTGAGTTCACAATTTGGGGATCTGGTTAGACTGGTTGTTTTTGGTGGTGAAGTTGCAGCTGTGACCAGGACAGCGCGCGCGCTCTCTCTCTCACTTTTGTCTGGCCAGAAAATCTTGCTGCAGTCTTTTTGAAGCTTTAATATTAGATTATTATAATATACTCAATGTTGTGATCAGTATTAAATCCACTCAGAAGTTTAGAAAGATGTAGAATGAAGTAGCCTGCTTATTAAGCAGGGCATCTCCTTCAGAGCATATTATACAAATACTCCATGATCTGTGTGGCTCTGTGGTTTCCAGGCTGAATTTGAGGTGTTGTCAGAAGGTCTGGGACATGTCTACCTGAAAGACTATTTTTATTCTTATAGGATACTCGTGCCATTGTGAGCAGTGGAAGCAAACAAGCTGAAGCTCCCTCTATTTAAACTGGAGAAAGCTGTTGGAAGGGCTTTTTTCATCAATGACCCCTCAATTTGTAATATTCATTCCTCATAGTTGGTCTGAAATAGCCTGAACTTGTTGAGTTTTGGAGCACCCTGTAAAGCATTTCTGCTGTACAGGCATTCAGGAAGTGTGAAGGAGGCATGGGACTATGAAGAAGAATGGGGATTTGTTTGGTTTGTTTCTGTGACTGGATGATTTGATTTTTGTCATGTGACTGGACTGACTTTTTGCATTTTCAGTTGATGTGCATATGCTTATCTTATTGGCAGTAAAATGAGTTTACATTAATCTTGTCTTCCTAATGCCACCTAAATATTACTACATCATGTAACCACACCTCTTAAGGATTCCTCACTCTAGACTTAGTTACTTATATTCCACAGAAACTGGGTGTCACTTCACTTTTATTGTTGAGAAGTATTTATATTAGAAATAAAGAATCATGAAACTGAGGCTATAAGAAGTTACTTACACTAAAGAAGGAATTCCTCAGCATGTTAAGTTTCCTGAACAAATGTATTTTTGTATCTCTGTGATGAGGCTTACAAACCCCACACAGGATGGGAAGGGGTTAAAGAGCTGCTTAGGGCGCTAGTAGCTCCACCCTGTTACACATGCATAGTGTGCATAGGCTGGAGGAGGAGCTTAAAAGAGCGGCAGAGTAGCTCAGTAGCTGACACAATGAGGTGAGTCGACCTACATTCTGAGCTCCTGGCAGGAATTGTTGCAAGAGCTCTTGCTGCCTGAAATGTGGCCAAGCCAACAAAGAAGGGACATGTGAATCTCTGAAGGTTAGAGACTGTATCTTTGTGCTCAGTCCTTTGAGATCTTTACTTTACCTGTTGGGAAGTGGTAGGAAGTGATCCAGGGAGACAGCTGGATAGCATTCTAAGGTGCAGGATATAGCTGCTTCTCACTGGGCTCTACTGTAATTGTGGGCCAATTACAGAAGCCCTGGTGTGTGGAATCTAGTTGAGGGAAGGCCCTGAAGATAGTCTCCAGACCATGACCCCCTGACCTAAGTAGAAGCTTGGGGTCCTTTGCCTAACCCAGAAGGCTACGCTGTTGTTGGGATCTTTACATAAACCTGGAAAGGCTTGGACTCAAACGTGTGACCTGGACAGAGGCAAATCTTTGCAGTTCCTAGAAAGAGAGAAACCTGCCATACTCCTGCCTGACCAATGGGCTGTACTGGCAGTGAATACTTTACAGGTCTTTATTTTGAATACTTGTTACATATTACAACCCACATTTGGGCCTTGGCTGAAAGTATGAATATAACCAAGCGCTACAGGAGGGACAATGGAATTGGGAAGCTTGGATTTATCTCAAGGATTTCCTGACAATATGAAAAGGTGAATAACCTGTCAGACAAAATAGGTGGTGCTGTTTTGGTTCAGACATACTTTTTCAGTCCTTGGAAAAGAGTCCTCTAGAGAAGTTCACTACTAATTAATGAATTGCACTTGTTTTATGCACTGAGAATTCCAGAGCACAGCTCTCAAAAAATAGAAAGCACTCAGTAATTTAAACCTTATGTGGTTAGTTAGAGTAGCAAACCATTGTGTAACTTTTTGGAGCTGATGTACCAGGTAGCCAGTATGTTGAAATGATGAAAAATTAAGTGAATAGTAATATTCAAGGCTTCCTTCTGAGTGCACACAGACTGCAGACTTAGCATGTTGCCTCCACTAAGCTTTGATCTTCAATACATGCCAGAGCATCTGAAGAGAGGAATGTGAGACCTTTTCTGTTATGTCTTCATCTAACCATGTTTAAAGTGTATTCTAGGAGATGTAGGAGGGACAGTATCCTCAGGAAAGCTCTTGGAGAAAAGGAGTGATGAGTGGTAGGCATGTATATTGGATGTGTTGTCATAGCAGCTTGTTCCGTTTTCTTCCTGGCTTTGACATTTAGTGAAAGCAAAACATTAATCTGTATATTCATTACTCCGTTTCTTTATCTTTAATAAACTACCCTGGAAACATAACAAATAGCCCTTTTTGGACTGGCGAGTGCTGCCCTGGTAAAGGTGAGTACCATTTTGGCAAAGTCGGCCTCATGGTTTGAACAATGTTGCTGGAGACAAATACCCAATATACAGCTCTGAGTATTTGGTGAGGTGTGTGTGACTTCTCAAAGATGATAATTAAAACATTAAGCATCTTTAGGTTCCCCTTTGAACACTAGACAAATTAAAAATATTAGGGGAATATAGGGCTCAGTATTGATAATGAATCTTTAACTTCCATGTCACCAGCCTAAATCCAGGCTGGATCAGAAGTGACAAAAGCTGCACTATCTGAAAGGTGTTTGATGGACTCCCAGGTCCTAAAAGAAGCTCACCAAAACCACCATGCCCATTGGCATTGCCTCTCATAGCCCCAGCAAAGAGGACAGGATTGAATTAGGGGTAGTCCCCTCTACTTTGGAGTCTGGAGCTTTGGAAGCCAAGGATGAGGAGATTTACCATTGTTGTTTCCCAAGCCATAACTTGTTTTGTATAGAGAGGACTTACTTGAAAGCCCTGCACAATTGATATTTAGGCTCCTAAATCAGTTAAGCATTCAACTTTGTGCTCAGCAATGCCTAACTGCATTTAAAGATCTGGCCCAGGTTCATGTGAAAAAAAATAAAAAGCATCAGATTAAATCTATGTTTATGTAATCACAATAGCCAATTAAGCTTTTTTTCCTCCATGCTGTGTGACTTCTTCTTTTGTAGTAAGAACTAAATTGAAATGACTGACAGACTTTCACACAGAAACAAGGACCAAACCTTATTCTGCAGTTCTTGCTTGCGGAAAATTACTGCTGAAGTCAATGAAAGCTCAATGAGAGTTTAGCCTCAGGAATGACTGCAGGATCAGGCACACACAAAGTGGTGCATGTCAATAACCCTTTTGGTATTTAATGAAGCAGAGATGTCAACCGTTGCTTACTTAGATTCACTGCACAAGCTACCAAACTTGTCTGTAGAATGTGCTGAAGGAAAAAATATGGCATACATTTGTACCTCAGGTTTTAAAGCTTGTTTAGCTGATCACAGTGATTCTCAAACTGTAGGTCAGGAACCCCAAAGTGGGTCACAACCTCTTTTTAATGACGTCACAAGGGCTGGCGTTAGATTTGCCAGAGTCTGGGGCTGAAGCCAAAGCCCGAGCCACACTGATTAGGGCCAAAGCCTGAGTCACACCACCCAGGGCTGAAGCCTAAGGGTGGGAGGGCTCAGATTCCAGGCCTCCCACCTGGGGCTGAAGCCCTTGAGTTTTGGCTTTGGGGAGGCCAAAGCTCAGGCCTGCTCAGGTTTTGATACTCCTTCCTAGGGTTATATAGTAACTTTTGTTTTCAGAAGCGGGTGGCAGTGCAATGAAGTTTAAGACATCCTGGCCTATCATTAGCAAATAGGCATATACAGATGCTCCCCAACTTACGCAAGTGTTCCACTCTGGAATGCCTTGCGTTAAGTCAAATTTTGCGGAAGTCAGGAACGTATACCCTACAATTATGTGCCCCCCCTCCCAAAAAAGCTTATGGAACTTAAGGAACTTTTTCCATAAGTGTGGATTTCCATAAGTCGGATTTGCGTAACCCGGGAAGCATCTGTACAGTAATTCACCCTGGGACCATTACATATGTGTCTTTAAAAAATGAGATGAGTTGGATGATGTAATATCTTTTATTGGACTAACTTCTGTTAGTGAGAGAGACAAGTTTTTGAGCTACAAAGAACTCTTCTTCATGTCTGGGAAAGATACCTGGAGTGCCATAGTTAAATACAAGGTGGAAAAGGTAGTTTGGCATAAGTAGCTAATGCATACTCTAATGGACCATTCAAGCTGAAGTGGCCTATAAAATCCCTGAAGTTATGGGATTAAAAAAGGGGTTTAGTGGGTTACAGATTGTTGTAATAAGCAATCAATCCAGTATCCTTCATAACTTTGCTAGACATTAAAAATTATGGCCTAAAGAATTTAAGCACCCAGGCACTCCCCTATCAGCATCAACTTCCAGGACACATCCATCAGCTTCAAGAATGGAACCCTACAGACAACTCTAAAAAAAGAAACCCCTGGATCACCCACACCTACCTTCTCAGATCCAGGAATCACCCCAAACACACCAAGAAATCAGTTATCTACAGCCAGACCCTCAGATACCACAGAATAGGCTCTGAGGAGAAAGTACAGGTTACACACCTTTAATACACTTAAAACTGCCTTCACCAAACAAGGACACTCCACCACAGAAGTAGATTGCATCATGGAATGGGCCACTCAACCACCTTGAAAGAACCCACTTCAGTACAGAAAAATTCTCCCCTACAACTACACACTTCCAGTTGTCATCTCCGCACTGGAAACCATACGGGGCATCACTAAACAGTTACAACCCAGACTTGATGAGGACCACATCCAGAAATAAATGTTTTCCAGCCTCCTCCGCCCCCTGGCCTTCAAACAACCCCCACAACTTACCAAGCTCATCAGAAGCATCCCCACAGACCAGGACCCATCAAGTCAAAGCGCCACCAGACACCAAATCATGGTCTAAATAAAGAGACTGGATTTATGCCTCATTACAACACTCTGTAACCCCCAACCCCATTCCTCTTTGTCCTACAACTGCAGAGGTGTTAATGGGACACCTCACTACACAAGAAGGAAGAGGAAGACCAAGGATAGGGCAGGCCCATTACTCAGTGAGGGGAGAAAAATAATAGAAAATGTGGAAATGGCAGAAGTGCTAAATGATTTTTGGTTTCAGTTTTCGCCAGAAAGTTTTGTAGTGATTAGATGTCTAACATAGTGAATGCCAGTGAAAATGAGGTAGGATAAGAGGCTAAAATAGAGAAAGAACAAGTTAAAAATTACTTAGACAAGTTAGATATCTTCAGGTCTCCAGGGCCTGATGAAATACATCCTAGAATACTCAAGGAACTGACTGAGGAGATATCTGAGCCATTAGCGATTATCTTTGAAAAGTCATGGAAGATGGGAGAAATTCCAGAGGACTGGAAGATGGGAAATCTAATGCTCTCTATAAAAAGGGGGATAAGGACAACCTGGGGAGTAAACTTAACCCAGTCATCTTAACTACCGTACCTGGAAAGATAACGCAGCAAATAATCAAGCAATCAGTTTGGAAATACCTAGAAGATAATACGGTGATAAATAATAGCACGGATTTGTCAAGAACAAATTGTGTCAAATCAATCTAATAGCTTTCTTTGACAAGGTAGCAATCTTTGTGGATGGGGGGGAGTGGTAGATGCAGTATATCTTGACATTAGTAAGGCTTTTGAGATTGTCTTGCGTGATTGTCTCATAAACAAACTAGGGAAATACAACCTAGTTGGAGCCACTATGCGGTGAGTGCATAACTGGTTGGCAAACTGTTACCAGAGAGTAGTTATCAGTGGGTCACAGTCAACCTGGAAGGACATATCATGTAGGTCGTGCAGGGATCAGTCCTAGATATGGTTCTGTTCAATATCTTCATCTTTAGATAATGGCATAGAGAGTATACTTATAAAGTTTGTGGATGATATCAAGTTAAGAGAGGTAGCAAGTGCTTTGGAGGATAGGATTAAAATTCAAAATAATCTGGACAAACTGGAGAAATGGTTTGAAGTGAATAGGATGAAATTTAGTAAGGACAAATGCAAAGTACTCCACAATCAATTGCACACGTACAAAATCATTCTGGGTTATATTAGCAGGAGTATTGTAAGCAAGTCGTGAGAAGTAATTCTTTCCCTCTACTCCATTCTGATTAGGCCTCAACTGGAGTATTGTGTCCAGTTCTGGGTGCCACATTTCAGGAATGATGTGGATAAATTGGAGAAAGTCCAGAGAAGAGCAACAAAAATGATTAAAGGTCTAGAAATCATGACCTATGAGGAAAGATTGAAAAAATTGGGTTTGTTTAGTTTAGAGAAGAGAAAATTGAAAGGGGACTTGATAACAGTTTTCAAATACAGAAAAGGTTTTTCTAAGGAGAAGGGAGAAAAATTGCTCTGGTTAAGCTATTAGGATAGGACAAAAAGCAATGGGATTAATTTGCAGCAAGGGAGGTTTAGGTTGGACATTGGGAAAAACTTCGGTTAAGCACTGAAATAAATTGCCTAGGGAAGTTGTGGAATCTCCATCATTGGAGATTTTTAAGAGCAAGTTAGACAAACACCTGTCAAGGATGGTCAAGATAATTTGTGGTCCTGCTGCGAGAGCAGGAGATTGGACTGGATGACCTCTTGAGGTCCCTTTCATTTCTACAATACTATAATTCTATGATCCACCTTGAATGTTCCCTTAGAATAGGCATTAGCTACTTATGCTAAACAATCTATTCCACCTTGTATTTAGCTGTGACACTCCAAATACCTTTCCCAGACCTGAAGAAGAGCTCTGTATAGTTTCAAAGCTTCTCTCTCTCTCACCAACAGAAGTTGGACCAATACGTGATATTACCTCACTCACTTGTCTGTGTGATATCATGGGACCAACATGATTTCTACAACACCTTTAAAAAAAATAGTTGGTAGCAGTAGAGACAGTTTTTGGGTAGACCAACACGTGTGCATTTCAGGCCAGATCCAAAACCTCTTGAAATCAATAGAAGTCTTTCCATAATATTCAGTGGACTTTATATCAGACCCATTAGGTTCCTGTCTTACTGCCATTGAAATCAGTTTTCTTCTTGACTTCAGTGGGATTCGGAGCAGGCCGTTAATCCATATCTAACCACTTTATTTTATTTTATAACAGTTTCAGCATGGCAAATGTTATAGTAAATAATGTACATTGTCATAATGGATTTCCTTAAATACCTATTGCTTTGAAGCAGAGTCTAATGTATCAGAAATGCTGCGCTGTCAAAAACATTTGGTGGAACAGAATCCAGTAGAATGACTATCCTGAAAATATTTACTGATAGTTGGAATTTATGAAGCTGTCAGGTTTTATAATCCAAGAGACAAAGGGTGTTCTCCCCCCCCAACTAATTGACTTTTTAAGTGAGTGTATTAATTTTAAAACAATTTATATGAATTAGGAACAAACATTGTACAAGAACAAAGCTATGGATTGCTACTTAATTGTTCCACCTCACTAATGTGCTCATGTACCTCCTTGTACATCTGTGCTTTCCTTTCAGAGAGAGTTTACTTCTGCGTATAATACTGAGATCCTTTATTTTTGTCATTAATCTTATAAATATGATGCTCAAGTGAAGCAATTTGTGATTTGTCACTATACCTGTCTTTTAAAAGTGGGACATGACTCACTCCATTTTAAAAGGATCAATCTCTTTTGCACAACCCACAGCAAATACTAGGTCACTTAAAGATTTCGTAGTCTCTTGTATAGTGCAGTGAGCATTACAAAGTAGGAGAATTACAAAGCATTGAGACTAAGGAGAGAACAGTGTCTGCAATTGTGGCCGGGCTTGTGCACTTGGTGGGGCACAGCAGGGTCACTTCAGTTTTCATTAGGGCTCTCTGAAGACACTTGTTGGTGGACACCTTCCTCAGGCACTGCCCCTCCACTCTTATTATTCAGAATTAGTTTAACTTCTAAAACTCCTACTCCCAAGTCCTCAGTGCCTCACAGTCTCATCTGTTCATACATGCACAGTTTCAGGCATGTGTGTGTGCACACTTACAGAGAGCCAAGCACCCAGCATTTTACTTTCCCCTCAACTTCTTCCAGTGAGGAAAGAAGTATGACTGAGTGAGTGAGAGAGTTTTCCCCCCACTTTCAGTTATTAACCTTTTTTCCCACCGGAAAAAAGAAAAGGGTAGGGGATGGGGGTAGTTTAGTAGTAAAATCAGAGATGGTGGGATTTTTTTAATTAGAAAATGAGGTTTTTGACAAAACATTTTTTTGCCAACAAAAAGTTGAATTTTCCCACAGAAAACAAACATTTTTTGTGAAAAATGAACACCCAGAAATTTCTATTTGGAAATGCTGCCATGCATACTCCTTATGGGAGTTGTTGTTCAGGTATGTCATGTCCCAAACTCCCATGAGACACTGTGGCAGCATTTCCCAATCAAAATGTTTGGTTTTTAGTAAAATATATATTTAATTATTTCGCTTCCCTTCCCCCCCACCCACTCCGAAAAGGATAAGTTCTCTGGGTCATGGTTGTGGGAAACCCATTTTCTAATCTGCTCAGTTTCTCCCTTAAAAAAACTTTGCTCTCCACAGTTTTTTCAGAAAACATTACTTTCTTCTCAGATCCCATTTTTTGTTTTTTTAAAAAGATCTCCAGTATAAAATCTTTGACTATCCTATACCCACACTGTGCCCAAACACCTGTCTTAGCTGGCGTAAATCTCCATGGCTCCACTGCCTTCACTAATTGAAGGGCTGGTCCATAATCATCCTCTCATCGATGCACCCAGTCTCACCCAGCCTCTCTGGCACTCATCGTTCACTCACTGGACAGATTTCTCTCTCTAGGGGCTGGGATTTTTTTCATCATCTCATCACATGCTGCAGCAGTGCATCATCATCATCATCAGAATCAGCAGAGAATCTTTCCTTGCTGTGTGTGGGTAGCTGAGTAGGTGGGCTTCCCCCTAGTCAAAAAATAAAATAAAATAAATCTCATAATCTATTGCAGGAGCTGGGGCTTTAAGATAAACACAGAATACTGTGACATATGCAATTAAAAAATCACTAAATAAAATTACAGTACTGTGATGGTGACTCTGTTTATGGGTCAGTATGTTGATCTGCTCACACTCCTGGTTAAGGTGTGAGAAGGTGAAGTAGAGAAGGAAAGTAGAGAAGGACTCTTTGCCATGCAGTGGGGCCCAATTTGAGGCCCCCTGGTACTGTAGATATGGCAGCCTTCCAGAACCCTTCCCTCTGGCAGTTGAAGGGAAGGATATTTGCATGCTGTCTCCCTCTGATGGAACTGTTCAAGAGCCAACCACAGCATGGTCCATTGTAATTAGCAGTTACTTCCTGTATATAATCCCAACACAATCTGTAGTTTTTATTTCTATTTGATTTTCACCCGCCCTTGGCCTTTCAAACAAGACTTTTACTGACCCTTAGCTGACATTTTGTGTTCAGTTTCTTAGTGGATGTAAAGTGCTCACCTTAATAAGCTTTTCTCCACTAAAATAAATAAATTTGATACCTGAAAGCAATTGCATGAAAAACTTATGAAAATAACTGGGAAATGTCTGTACTCTGAGGCCAGGTCTACACTACGCGCGAAAATCGATTTTAGATACGCAATTTCAGCTACAAGAATAGCATAGCTGAAATCGAAATCTAAAATCGATTTACTCACCCGTCTTCACCGCACGGGATCGATGTCTGCGGCTCGCCATGTCGATTCTGGAACTCCGTTGGTTTTGGTGGAGTTCCGGAATCGATATAAGCGCGCTCAGGGATCGATATATCCCGTCTAGATCAGACGCGATATATCGATCCCCGAGCAATCTATTTTAACGCGCCAGTACGGCGCGTAGTCTAGACGTGTGCTTATATCTGCAACGGAATTCCCTAGAGGGAGAACTAGGCTGCTTGACTTGCTAATCTTCTGGGAACACTGTTAGGCAGATAAAGGTGAGAAATGGGGGATAAGTTCCCTAAAGGAATTTGGTGTTTTGTACGAACTTGTGAGAAACCTCTTTGGAATACATACGTACAAGATCTCATACTGTCACAGCTGACATGATAAAACCAGCATTAACTGCTCTCCAAAGAATGACAATGGTTGAGGGTGTTCTCAGAGGAATAGCACTGTTTTCAGTGAGCTCACCAGCAGCCACTCATCAAGGGTACATAAGTAGTGCATTACTGCAAGCCTAATTGTTATGTTTGAATGAGAGTTTCTTTGAAGTATCCCCAGAATTCAGTGCTGCAGATTTAAAGTATGAATCTGCAGAACTGAACGTGTAGAGACGGATTTTTCTCATTTCAATGCATCTTCCTTAAGGAATTCTCGCCCTGGTTTTTTATTTTGATTTTTTTTTCCTATCCCCAAATCTTGCTCATAAGTCTGGCTGGGTAGGATAGGGCTGGGAAAACTGCAAGGGTTCATCTACACATGGAGTTAATCTGGATCAGCTATTCCTGAATAACATCATGTGTGGACACTCTTGTTCCAGAATAAGAGTGCCTTATTTCTGTTTAGGTTAACTCACATATCTGAGCATCCCACAAGTTTTTAAAGGTATGCATCTGCAAAATACTTCTGTGAGGGATTGTCCCATATTATAGGTGGGGAAATTCTGAAAGAAAGAGACTAAGTGACTTTTCCAAACTCTCACAGAAAGTCTATGGCAGAGCAGGGAATTGAATAGAGAACGTATACATAATAGGCTAGTGCCTTAACCCCTGGGCTAAGTAAGCTTCCTCTCTATTTGATATGGCTTTTTGTTCAGGATACAATGCAGAACATAATGGCCTAGGCGTTGCAAACCAGGACTGTGGTGCATTGGCATTACTTTGTGGGGAAGTTCGCATAATACTGGGCTCAGGCGATTTCTATCAACCCCTCATGTTCATGAGGCTTCAAATATTCCTGTTTTTTTTTTAAAGCAGTTAAACCAAGCACCAACTCTCCAAAATACAAATAAGAAAATGTTTCTTTTATTAACATACAAACAAGTACCTTTTCAAAATGTCTGTATGAAGGACACATTGTTTGAAAAGGGACCATTTTCAAGAAGGCAATGCAGTAGATAGAGATGATTGAAAGTGGCAATGCTCCTTCTTAGAGAATGAAGTTACAATACTGAGCAGCACTGAGAATTCTTTCAAAGGCTCAGGTTGGATTTATGTTAGGGATAGTGATTGCTAGGGGTCATGGCAAAGACACAATGTCCTTGAAAAAATAATTTCACTGCAAGGATGGCGAGACTGTGTGAAAAGGTGTGTGAAAGAGAGATAATACATGCAGTAGTACTCAGCATTAAAACATTTACAGCTATTACATTATTTCACCTTCCAAGTATGAGCTTCAATTATTTATTAAATATTTAAAAGAAACATATTGCTCTTCATTCTTTCTGAAACAATCACCAAACAAAGTAGTAACTGAATTATACACATCTGCAGTGACAGATGACAGAAGCAGTGCAGATGTAGTGAAGGCCCACTGCTATCACCAAGAGACCAAGTCAATTGATCTGTGGGCTGGTTATTTCAGCTCAAAGGGGGAACCACATCAGAATAATAACACTTATTTCTACAATGCTTTAAATTTTCAAAGTGTTCTACAAAACATTGACTAATCCTTCCAAACAATTCTGTTGTAACACCTTTGTGTGGTAAGTAGTGTAAGTAAGCCCCCTGTGCACCCCATTTCTGGGTACTCTAGTTTGTGTGCATCCCTCCGTTCAGGGCATTTAGTGGCCAACATGAAACTGAACAATCATAATCATTGCTATTGAGAATTTACTGGACATGCAATATACAAATATTTTTTTTTTTTAAAGAGAACAGTTCCTTTAAATGGAGGATTCTGATAAGTGATAAATCCTTTTCTTTGTATGTAATGGAAAGTAAATAGGACATGACATACATCTAGTTTGTACTGGCTGCAGTTCCAAACAGCTAGGAGGCTAACAAGGGTAGGGGTGAGTGCCAAAGTTTGCTCTGATGTACTTTCATTTCCTGTGCAATTTGTTCAATCCCCGTATGTGATATTTAGAAGGGTATATGCTGTTGGAAAATAGCAGGCGCATGGACTTGTCTATAGCATGGATCTGCTACGCTGTCTGATTTGCATATCCCACAGGCAGCAGAGTCTTTATGACCAGTAGGTGCAGAGTCAGTGTTAAGCATGCCATATTCCACCCCTAGTATGATTCCAGTCACACGTATATTTTCCCACTGTGCAATGTGAATGAAACAATGAAAGGGAAGGTTTGTCAAAATACCTGATATTTATACATGTTAGCGCCTACAGCAGAGGAAAGGAGTCAACGTTGATACGGCTTTGTAAAGTTTTCTGGCATTAAACTAAGAATGGGTGATTGGAATGGGGGCATAGTGGCAGTGGAGGAGGGGCAAAGATCAACAGTTCAGGTCTGTTGGATGTTGGCTAATTTTTGCCCTTAAAGAATCCTGCTCTTTTAAGAACCTTCTATCCTTTTCGGGGTAGCTGCTCCTTGAACTGGTGGATGAGGCCTTCTATCTCTGTTCTGCTGTGGTTTGGTTGTACCATTCCCTCTGATGGTTGTCAAAGCATAAGCTTTCCTGCCGCTGAAAAGAATGCTCCTGCTACTCTTTTAAGGATAACAAGTATGTGAGGACTAGTTTATTTTGACAGTGTGAAGAAAAAAGGTTCACAAAAAAAAAAGAAAAGAAAGTTATAAATTATTTAAAATGCACAGTATTTCATTTTCATTACTGTTTTTGAACTCAGTGAATGTAGCTCTCCAGAGAGGCACACATTCAAATACAGATGTCTCCAGAGATCTGCGCTCAGTGCACGTGTGGCAGTCTGCAACTGAAGTTAACAAGTGTGAGTTTTAACTTGCTGGTTGCCACTCTTGCTTCTTTGTTTCCCCAATCAGATATCCTTCTTAGCTCTAGCTTTCAGCAGGATGTTAGGACAATTCTTTTCAAAAGTGCATCTAAAATCTGTAATCATATGACTACATAAATTTATGAAAAGTGTGTGTGTGTGTGGAGAAGCCTTAAAGGGGTTTACAGTTTAACGGATTGTGCTAGAGAATATTTTTCTGTCTGAGTGCTGGTTGCCAAGGTAACTCACTAGATGCACATGCTAGAATTTTTCCTGAGGAGAAAAAGAAACCAGTTAAGGTTATCAGGATGACTCTACTTTGCAAGTTCGAGGCTCATCTGGTGAGTAAACCTGAACCATTAATTTACAATTATATCCATCTTTCAAGACAGAAGCTAGGAATTTAGCTTGTCTTTTTCAGGTCAACACAATTTTAATTTGTGATTCTTGGATATATTTAAGCATTGTTTGTGAATCACTTGTGGTGGTGTCTGCTTTAAGACTGGTTCAAATTTCCCTTTTTATTTTTGTACATAGCCCTTTACTAGTGCACAATGCATATGACACTTTACCTTGTAAATACATTTGGGCTTTTGATGTGTTTTGACCAAAGTGTGGAGATTGATTGATTGATTTTCAGATAACTAGGGCTGCCAACTTTCTAACTGCACAAAATGAACGCTCTAGCCCCGCCCCTTCACAGAAGCCCTGCCCCCTTACCAGCCCCTTCCTTGAGGCCCTGCCCTCGCTCACTACATTCCCCCTCTCTTGGTGGGCTCTCTCGCACCCTCACTCACTTTCACTGGACTGGGGCAGGGGTTTGGGGTGTGGGAGGGGTGAGGGCTCTAACTGGGTGTGCGAGTTCTGGGGGGGGGAAGAAATGAGGGGTTCAGGGTGTGGGAGGGGGCTCCAAGCTGGGGCAGGAGTTGGGTATGGGAGGGGGAGGCTCGGGGCTGGGGTTTGGGGCTCTGGGTGGGCAGGGATGGGGGCTTTGGGCAGAGGGGGCTCCAACTGGGGCTGGGGTTTGAAGGATTCAGAGTGCAGGAGGGGACTGTGGGTTGAGGTGGGGGTTGGGGTGCAGGGGAGGTGAGGTGAGGGCTCTGGGCTGGGGCTGAGGGTTTTGGGGTACAGTAGGGGGCTCTGGATTTGGGGAGGGCTCAGGGCTGGGGCAGGGGGTTGGGGATAAGTGTTGTGCCATGGACTTACCTCTGGCAGCTTCTGGTCAGCAGCACAGAGGGGGCACTAAGGCAGGCTTCCTGCCTGTCCTGGCACCACGGACCACGCTGTGCCCCAGAAGCGGCCAGCAGTAGTCCGGTTCCTAGGCAGAGATGCACAGATGGCTCTGTGCCCTGTTATCACCCAGCCAATGGGAGTGTGGAGTCCATGCTAAGGGCAGGGGCAGCATGCAGAGCCCCATGGACCCCCTGCCTACGAGCCAGACCGGCTACTGGCCTCTTCCAGCGCGCGGTGTGGTGCCAGGACAGGTAGGGACTAGCCTGCTTTAGCCCGGCATCACTGCCAACTGGACTTTTAATGGCCTGGTTGGCGGTGCTGACTGGAGCTGCCAGGGTCCCTTTTTGATCGGGTGTTCTGGTCGAAAACCAACACCTGGTCACCCTATGGATAACACTAGTGATATTCAGAAAGGACGACTAAAGTCTAAGAGGGAGATGATTCTTATCCTTAGGAAATTTAAATACTTAAAGTTAAAAGTAAATTGGTAGCAGCAAAAGTCTAATCCATAAAATTGAAAAGTTCCACAAAACTGAACTATCTGGCCAGCTGGTCAGTTAGAATCAGAGTCACAGTATGTTTTCCTTATTGTTTCCCTCCATGAATAGGCATATGATTTCTGGGTGTGTACTGCATAGTCAGAATCTTTACTATGTACTCGGGTTTAATTCCTAATCATAACATGATAGAATGTTGAGTTCTATTCTGTCTTGTGTACCCTATGTGAGGAGAACCCTTTGAGTCTGCTGTCTTTAAAGAGTGGTTCAAAATTGCCCCACTACAAGCCATGATTTGGGCCAAGAGTCTATTCATGTTACTATATATAAAAGGCCTTAAGGTAATGAGGTGGCTGTAACAATGCATATAGTATATCTGCTCACAGTTTCATATACATCTTAAATGCTGAACAATAGAGGCTATTCCTCTACAATGAAATTGAAATGCAAAGGTCCAATGAAAAATGGACTAAGAACCCAAAATGATCTGATTACTTGGTTTACTAAGAATCTTCTCTTTAATAGTTTTTAAAATTTTTTTTCATTGTTGAAAAATATGTAGAAATATTTTAATTAGAGGGTTATCCTGGGTACCCATGCTTCTCTGTATAGGTACATTTCATATGTAAAATGCAGATCTATACATGAAGAACCTAAATATTTAATCTATGTACTCTTTAGTAGAATAGAATTTGTGTTTTTTAAAAATAAAAATGTTGTAAATATTTTGGCTAAAAGTTAAGATTGAGCCTTTTGCTGGTCATAGGACCTTAAAACCTGTTTGGATAATATGTTTGTGGGTGTTAACGCTTTTATTACTCTCATATTAAATATGCTAATATAGAAAGTATTTTTTTTTTTTAAATAAAGGGCCAGATTCGCAACTGGCATAAATTGGTGTAGGCCATGGAATTACACTGATTTATATAAGATGAGGATCTGGCCCATGTTTTCTTCTGTTGTTTGCCTATAACACATAAAAAGGCAATAATTAAATCAGAGATAAGGTGTACATGACATGAGATTTATTCTAATAACAAAGCATTAAGTGATAAAAGGCAGTACCATTCGTGTTTCTGTATGTTTAAGGGTGTTATTGCGCACTGACCATCTAAATAAAATTCATTGCTGGGAACATATTAATCTAAAATGTAATATATCCTGCAGTGTTTGGGCCATGCCATAAGGGGGAAAATGATAGCCTGGGGACCTCATTGGTTGAAAGTTATATGCTTTTACAATTTTGATTTGGGTGTCAATGAACTCAATAAACTCTGTTGTTGAAACTGTTATGGTACCACCAACAATTTGTCTGTGTTTCTGGATATTAGATTTTGGAAAAATAGTGTAGGAACTTTCAAATGCCTGGGTTATGACTGACTCTACTTTGAAGGAAAAAAAGACATTAACATTGAGATTTTCAAAGTGTCTTTTCTCTGTCACATTTTGCTCCTACTCAAGCTTTCTGTAGTAGATATCAACTGTGGGTTAAATGCTTATGTATACTTGGTAAGATGAACATATTTCAGCTACTGTTTACAAAGTCAGAATAAACTGTGTTTTACGTGTTTAATGAAGTTGCTGGAATTCCTGATCTAAAGCTTTATGTAAGAAAAAAAGATTATTTCCAGTGCTACTTAACATCAAGAATTTGTTACCAACTCACCATCTACTATCAAAGTTCAGTTTATTAACTTTGCATATCATAATACTTACAATGATCAGTTCACTTACAGCTGTAAGAATCTGCCAGTATGGGAACTATGCCACTGACAAGCAAAGCATTTTAACCTACATCCTGTAGGAAGGCTCACTTCTGACGTCTGAGATTTTCATATATACACATGGCTCCAGGAGCAGCAGCTTTATGAAACACAACAAATTTTGAGACTCATGGTTTAAAAAAATATAATTGTAAGAGCTGTCAATGCTGCATAGACCATGTGAGACCTGTGAAAGCACAAAACAACTGCAGCTTTTGTCAGGGCTTGTTTTCACTACAAAGTGTTTCAAAAAGCATCATGCATTCTACGAAGTGGGTATTCACCCATGAAAGCTCATGCTCCAAAACTTCTGTTAGTCTATAAGGTGCCACAGGACTCTTTGCTGCTTTTACAGATCCAGACTAACACGGCTGCCCCTCTGATACTCAAGAAGTTTAACACTGCTGTGAAGAATCAAATGAGTTCACATAATGCTTACTGTGACCAATGTTAAACAGGACAAATTGTACTCAATATTGTGTCATGCTACGGTATAATCATGGTACAGTCCTGAATAGGGTTTGTTTTGGACTATGGTGACCACAAATTCATTGTTAGTTTTGAATCAGCTAACTTGATTCTTCACAACCTTGTTTAAATATAACTTTCTGTAGTGTAGGCAAGCCCTCAGAAGACCAAGAGGTACAAGATGGGACTCTGTATTTAAATGACTCCAAAACTTAAAGAGGGTTTGAGTTAGTTGGGGGATGGATGTTTTGGGCTGGGTGCTGGTTTGGGTAGTGTATAAGAATAATCATGGGGCGAGAGTTGGGAATTCCTGCAATCCCAGTTCTCCAACTGATTTGCTGCGTGGCCTTGGGCAGAATCACTTAACCACTCTAGGCTGTAGTGTCCCAATCTGTGGGAAAATAATTCCTTGCAGGGTTATTGTGAGGATTAAATGATTAGTTACCATCTGTACAGCACCTTGAAGATACTAGGGCCAAACTAAACTCTCAGTTGTCTCTGTGTAAATCCAGAGTAACTTTATTTACTGTACGGAAGGTACTCTGGATTTACACAGGTGTTACTGAGAATAGAATTTGGCTTTATAAAGTGCTATATAAATTCTATTATTCATTGTTTTGTATTTTTTTTCCTGAAGTGGTTCGGTTACCTCTGCTCATATAGTTAGGGACATTAGCTTGATGGTTTAAAATAATGTCAGTTTCACCACTTGTAAATGGAATAACACTGGGTGGCATGATGTGGGTTGTTAGATAATAGCATTACTTGTGTGCTGGAGGCACCCAGTGTATAACCCTGTCAAGTATTATTCCTTACACATTACTATGAATTGTCACATGTAATATCTTAATTTTAGTCCAGGTAATATATTTGTAGGGAAAAAAGAAACAAAAAGTCAGTGGTTATGCTTAATCAGCTGGCAGTAAAATTCTGTCTTGGAGTAAATCAGAAGTTTTAAGAATGAGATTAAAATGCATCTCCAGTGGGGAACACATGAGTTTGGCATTTGGAAACTGGCATGCAAAGGGGCAAGGGCTTATCAGCTGGGAATGTTCTGCATGTCCTGATGAAAGCTAAAATGCTGAAGTGCGTGACTTGGTTTCTTTTTCTTTTCCTTTCAGTGTATCTGAAATAAAGAAGATTAAAAAAATGCAATGTGAGTTAGTATGAGGGGAAAGATGTCATTAATTTTCTCAGTGGTATGCAGATAGTATTTTACAGTAATACTAATGGAATGTTGATTTGACTTTCCAACAAGCTATATGATTTGCATACAATTTACATATGTTTGCATATTAGTTACAGGGTAATCACTAGAATTATATAATGCTAAAGTGTTTTGATTAAAAAAACGCAACTGTAATAGAACTTGTTAGCTTGGTCTCACAGTTCCTAACAGTAATTATCCTTTACAAAGTTTCTTATTTTTCTACCATTTTCTAAAATACTTAATATGAAGTTTTATTATTTTATTTATTTTTTTTGTTGGTAGCAAATGTTATAATGTTACAAAATAGTGTTGATAATAGTCCAGTGTGTTTTTATAGTCATAACTTTATGGAAAATTTACCTGGTGAGATGAAATTATCCATGCTTTGTCTGTAGTCAAAGATGTGCATTTTAAAAAGGCTAAGCAAAATCCCTTTGAGTACAATTTCCCTATATATATATATATATATATACACATATATATATAAAATACCACTCCCCCCCCCACAACACATTTTAAAAGTTGTAATTTGGCATGAAATTAAATGGCTGGATTTGAATAGTTGAGAATGAATTTTAAAAGTTTATTATTCATGTGTAGTAGAAAACGTTAGTAAACATGCTGACTTGAGTTTGGGAACTGGCATAACATAGAGTAATGGACCTCCAAGATAAAGAATATATCTGATGGGGGTATTTCTAGCAGTGTAAAGTGCCATAACTTCCACCCAGACAGGGAAATCCATGGAAATTGGGGGAGGCACCATAAGTGGGTGGTTAGTGGCTGGCAGGGAGGGAGATATGGCCAGGACACCTGAAGAAAACATGGATCAATCATGTTCCCTATGAACTTTCTCCTGGCAGGGTTCCCATGGAAAAACATGTTTAAAAACCAGCCACCACCATTAGGTTAACCTGAAACCTAGAAAGGGCTCTTGATATTTAACTTGCGGCTCCTGCAGAATTACCTTCCAGAGGTTCAATCTTGAATCAACAATGCTGATGAAATTTTTTTACCATTGACTTAAATGGCAGCAAGCTTCATGTCCCAGCAGTGCAGTTTCGTGCTCTGCCACATTTCCAGACAGTCATTTTCTTAGATATATTTAGTTAGGCACTGTCTTGAAAATCCATGTGGTGGATACTTCCTCCTACTCAAATGCTTGTCAAAATATTACTTTGAATGCTTGTTTTTTCCTAATTTTAAAGAAATCATGTGTAACACAGTGAGTTTGGATTCTAGAGACCCTGAGCTATGCCAGGTCAGCTTCAAAGGATTTCTATGCTGAAGATATTGTCTGTGAAGTATTCTATTTCTTTTCACTTAAAGGCTTACATACCTTTGTATTGATATAGCAGATTGTAAGACATTAATGCCAGGGCTGTTACAATGTCAGTGGACTTTTTTCTGTATTTATTTATATATTCCAGAAGAGCCATTACAATTCTCAGTAGAGCCATCTCATAGAGTTTCAATGACACCAAAATTGTTATGTTGTTAATGAAGCATCTTCATGGCTAGGCTTTGCCATCATAACAACTCCAGAGGAGCCTTTTAGTTTCCATTGGAAGCAGTATGATTATTTTTCAAATGTTTGATTTTCTTAAAAAAATTGTTTTAACTATTAAAAAACCCTAAATGTAAAGACATCTAAAAATACCATTAATCAGGCAATGTATCTGTGATGTTCTATCTTGGAAGGAGTTTGTTGTGAGACACTTGTTTTGTAGTGGGTGGTAGCAGGATTTTACTGCATGAAGTGATATGGATGGATGGTAGTTTTGGCTGGGCAGTACGGGAAAGCTTGTGCTACTGTTGCCCATGCTTTAACTATTCTGTGACTAGCTACAAGATATCAGTACTTACAGCTGTCAATTTGATACCGTCCATGACCATTAATGATCACATGAAAAATTGTGAAGAGTAAAAATAATGGTGATTCAGGCCCGATAGGTATCCCTGTATGGATGAAATATCTATTGGCAAATCTTAAGTGACAAAATGTTGCATGACAAAGTATTTCTCAACAAGAGCTCACCAGGACCATAAATCCATGACACAGATCTGAGGCAAGATGACACATACCTGCATAACTACCAATTTGGCAAATGAAAAATATCTGTGTGTTATCCACGTGATAAAACTGTTTCTGTGTAACCTGAGAATCCTCAGTACAATTGGGGAATAAGAGAAGATGGTGGTGGAAATTCAAGATAAAATGATAACCTTAATCCTAAAATTCTCTATTTTCGATGGTTAGTTTTGCTCCTTAATGTTGTTTTAAGCTTAGCAATTTTTTTAATGCGTGTTTCTCCTTAAGTCATATGTTCAGATGTGAAAAGATTAAGGGAAGCTGCCTGATCATCTCTTTGAAAGTGAAGGAGTTCCTCAAATTCTAATGCTCCATGTGAAACACAACAAAAGGAGTGAGAAAACATCACGTACCACTGAATGTAGGTACTGTTATAATGGTAAATGCTTCCAACTTGTAGCCCTCTACGCCCAGTAATAGACTAAGATATTTTAAATTGACAGTAATTTGATAAATCATAGAGCCATAAGGTTAGAAGGGACTGCAAACATATAGGATTTGCCAAGGTATAGGATTTGTTGTATCTGAACCATCCAGCCTCTCTTTAAAAACCTCCAGTGAAGGAGCTGCCACTACTTCCCTAAGCAGTTTGTTCCGTTGCCCTACTGTTCTTACAGTCTTCTGTGCTCTACTTTGAACCCATTGCCTCTTGTCCTGCTGGTCTGTGGCGAGAGTGAACATTTTTTTTCTCCGTTTTTACGGCAGCTTTTCAAAGATTTGAAGACTGCTATCGTGTCCCCCTTTAATCTTCTCTTTTCCAAACTAAACATATGCAGTTTCTTCAGCCCTTTGCTCATAGGCTTGTATTCCACCCCTTTGATCATCTTTGCTGTTTGCCTCTGGATTTTTTCCAGTTTCTCTACATCCTTTCTATAGAGTGGTGACAAAAACTGAACACAGCTGAAGCCCAACCAGTGCTGAGAAGAGTGGTACTATCACCTCCCGTGACTTATGTGCTATGCCTCTGTTAATGCAACCCAAAATTGCATTTGCTTTTTTTGCAACAGCATCAGATTGTTGACTCATAAATCTGAGGGTGCAGTGGGAGGTTGAACAGTCCAGGGCTGCCCAGAGGATTCAGGGGGCCTGGGGCAAAACAATTTCAGGGGCCCCTTCCATAAAAAATAATTGCAATACTATACAATATTATATTCTCGTGGGGGCCCCTGTGGGGCCTGGTGCAAATTGCCTCACTTGCAAATTGCCCCATGGGCGACCCTGGGAAAAATAAACCTTCAGCATCTTGGCACAAACCCAGTTTTGAGAAAACTTCTTTACAAGGTATAACTGGTTCTCAGCATCAGCTAGTGCTAAAAGGCACTAAAGCTCATTAAAAGGGTTGGAAAAATATTTTCTGTCAAAACTTTTTTTCTGGATCGAAAACTAGGGTTTTTTAAAAAGCAGAAAAGAAATCATGGACAATGTCTGCTTCCCTTCAAAATTTGTTGTGGTTTTTAATTGAAAAGCTGAAATTAGTCTGCCAAAACCTGAACATGGTTTGGGGTTTCAGAAGTGTGTGGCCAAATATTTGTTGCTTGCTGTGTTTGATTGTTTAAAGAAACAATAAAAAAAAGTCTGCTTAAGAAAAATCCAAAAATTTTGAACCACCTTAGCTTGTGAACCAAACGCCTGAGCCCATCCATTCAATTTTTCCAGGTTTCTGATACTCTACTGGCTTCCTTGACTCATATGTCTCCATAACTTTGGGTTCATTTAGGTTAGAACATAAGAACAGTCATACTGGGTCAAACCAAAGGTCCATCCAGCCCAGCATCCTGTCTACCCGACAATGGCCATGCCAAGTGCCCCAGAGGGAGTGAACCTAACAGGTAATGATCAAGTGATCTCTCTCCTGCCATCCATCTCCACCCTCTGACAAACAGAGGCTAGGGACACCATTCCTTACCCATCCTGGCTAATAGCCATTAATGGACTTAACCTCCATGCATTTATCTGTTTCCTAGAGACTGGCTCCATGGGGTCCCTCACAAACTGGAGATGGTTACTGTGGGTTTGTCTTTAGTATAGCTTATGTACATACTCCACAAACTGAGCATTTGAGCTTGTTCCAGAATCTGGGATGAGCCTATGTTGTGAAAACTGAAATGCTCAAAATAGCACATGCATGTGAATGGACACAGGGTGCTAAAATTAAATTAACCCAGGGGTTCTCAAACTGGGGGTTGGGACCCCTCAGGGGGTCACGAGGTTATTACTGGGGTCATGAGCTGTCAGCCTCCACCTCAAACCCCGCTTTGCCTCCAGCATTTATAATAGTGTTAATATATAAAAAGTGTTTTTAATTTATAGGGGGGGGGGTCACACTCAGAGGTTTGCTATGTGAAAGGGGTCACCAGTACAAAAGTTTGAGAACCACTGAATTAACCCCTCTGAAGCCTCAGGGAATGCAGGGGGGGGGGGGTCTCCCTTGGTAGGGGTGGGAAGGAGGTAGGTGGTGTAGGATATTGCTCTTCTCATGTGATCCCTCCCCAGTGGCTAATTTTAAATGAAGCTACCCTCCCTGACATGAATCTCCCTATGGCACTGAAATAAAATAGACTATAATTGGCATTTGAGAAGTGAAAGGGATGGTAGCCCTAATGGAAAAGCTAACAGCTTGGCTCTTCTGCAAGCCTCAAACTGCTGAATGAGCTTTAGGGTAGGGAAGGCTGTGCCTCCCAAACAGCCTGGCCTGCCCCATCTGACCCTCCACCCACTTCCTGCCCCCTGACTGCCTGCCCCCCCTCAGAATCCCCACCCATCCTGCTCCTTGTCCCCTCACCCCCAGAGACCCCAAACCGCTCCTTGTCCCCTCACCATTCCCCAGACACCACCACCCCAGGACCCCATCCCTCCTTCCTGTTCCCTGATTGCCCCAACTCCTATCTACCCCCTCCCCGCTGAGTCCTGACAAACCCCCGGAATGCCCACAATTCAACTCCCCCCGTTCCCAGCCCCCTTCCTGTGCCCTGACTGTCCCCGAGACTCCCTGCCCCTTAGCAATGCCAGCCCCAGCTTCTCACCCCCAGCTCCCCCCTCACCTGGAGCCTCAGCGCATCCAGGAGCTTCCCTCGAGAGCGGCAGCGTGGCTCCGGCGGGGCCTGAGCCCCTCCCCACTCACAGCCGCGTGGTAAGGGGGCGGGGCTGTGAGCTCCATGCCGAGAGGAGGCAGCTGAGCACAGCTTGGAGCTCTCAGCCCCTCCCCCTTACCATGTGACTCTGAGCGGGGTGGAGCTCAGGGGCCCCGCGAGAGCCGCGCTGCACCGCTGTTCTGGGACGCTCCTGGATGCGCTGAGGCTCCGGGAGAGAGGGGATCCGGGGTCGGGCCAGGGAGGGAACCTCAGTCTTTCTTGTGGAGGCCCCTGCGGAGCCTGGGGCAAATTGCCTCACTTGCAGTCACATTACAAGAAAGAGCCAAACACTGGCAGGTTGGCAGTGTTCTCATTTATAACTTCCAAGTTGGCATACATAGAACATTGGAAGAATTCTGACCCTGTTTTTGGTTACAAATAAGATTAGCAATAAGATGCACATAATGTTAGCAGTAAAGAATAAGTTTTAAAGCTCACATTGTTTCCCTAATATCTACTCCACACAGTGTGTGTGAAACCAGCAAGCTCAAAATGTAATGAAACAGCCTCTTATTATTGTTTGAAGAAAAAAAATTAGGTTGCCTAGGAAGTGATATACAGGGGATGAAGAATCTACTACAATACCAGAGTTTTTCAGAATTTTCTATAGAAGTGTGTCAAGGTTTTTTCCCCCCCATTTTGAACTTTAGAGTACAAATGTGGGGGACCTGCATGGACCCTTCTAAGCTTAATTCCTAGCTTATATCTGGTAACCCTGCCACCAGCCAGAATATAGTGTCTGGCACACTTTCTGTTCCCCCAAAACCTTTCCTGGGGAACACAAATCCAAACCCCTTGGGTCTTAAAACAAGGAGAAATTAACCATCCCCCTCCTTTTTCCCTCAGACTCTCCCCTCCCTGGGTTGCCTTGAGAGGCTTACACAGATCCAAACTCCTTGGATCTTAAAACAAAGAGGAATTAACCATCCCGCCTCCTTTCCCCCCACCAATCCCTGGTGAGTTCAGACTCAATTCCTTGGATTTTAAAAAAAAGGAAAAATCAATCAGGTTCTTAAAAAGAAAATTTTTACCTTTTCTTTCTTTAATTAAAAGCTATCTCTGTAAAATCAGGAGGGAAAATGCTTTATAGGGTATTCAGATTCATATAGACCAGAGGGACTCCCCCCTCAGCCTTAGATTCAAAGTTACAGCAAACAGAGGTAAAAATCCTTCCAGCAAAAAGACACATTTACAAGTTAAGAAAACAAACATAAGACTAATCCGCCTTGCCTGGCTATTACTTACAATCTTGAAACATGAAAGACTGATTCAGAAAGATTTGGAGAACCTGGAATGATGTCCCGTCCCCTCTCAGCCCCGAGAGTGAACAACAAACAACACAAAGCACAAACAAAGACTTCCCTCCACCAAGATTTCAAAGTATCTTGTCCCCCTATTGGTCCTCTGGTCAGGTGTCAGCCAGGTTCACTGAGCTTCTTAACCCTTTACAGGTAAAAGAGACATTAACCCTTAACTATCTGTTTATGACAAAGTGTAAAATATTCATAGTGAGATACAAAATCATTTGAAATTGAAGATTTTTTTGCTTTTCTTTACAAACGCAAAAATGGGTCAAGTTTCATGGAAAATTTTGATATGGCATGGGATGTCTTAGTGCAAAAATAAGCCAGTTCTTTGGTGGAAGTATACTTGTTTGCGAGAAAAGCTTGGATGACAATGGACTCTTCTTTGAAAGATGTTTTTCCTGGAAAACATGTTGAAAATGCATAGTTCAAAAACAGCCATTTTGCCAAAATTGCCACTAGAGTTAAAATTGCAGCAGACAAAATGACACAAATCTTCACTTAGAATTCTTCAGAGTTAAAACTGGATTTTACACAGCCCTGATTAGCAGTAGTAGTAATCTTTTTTTCCCCGGTTCCAGCATTAATAGACCCAAAAGTTATTAACAAGGGTTCTTTAGATCATACATGCTAACTTCTTAAAAAATGCTGCATTTATTTTAACTAAATACAGGAGCCTCTTTTCTTAGATGTTTCATTTGCTTTCAGTTAACTCTGTTTCATGGCACAAATCAGAAATAGGCTATGTATGGTCACTTTGTGATTCCACAATTAGCATGACAAGTGATTTGCTTTGTTTTTGTTAATGCAGTAGCTTTGCATCTCCAAATATTGTATCTTATTTTATTAAGGCACCTTCACTGCTGATATTCAAGAATAGGCTAGATAGGCTATCAGTGGGAATGCAATAATGAGTAATCCTGCAAAATGTCATATTGTATGTTTCAACCTTTGGTTTGGCTGTATATGATTGTATGGAAGACGAGCAGAGGTGAAGAGAACTCTGCATTGTAAAGAACAAAATGGAGTGGTAAGATTGCTATGTAATTTACTATTTTCTGTGGCAATTAAAACACACTATATTGTTAATTTTTTTTTTCTGATTTTGAAAAATATCTGCTGCTAATGAGACGCTGGAAGTTGCTATGCAGCCAAATTCTGTCCTGTGATCCATATACACAACTCCCTCAGAAGCCAAAGGCTACTAAGGCTTGAAGTTAAATGTGAGCATAAGCATTTATATCAACGGAGCTTCTGTTACTAGATATTATAGTGATAAGCGTGTTACAAGTCTTCAACAGAAGGTACTGACCTCTGTATTTCCCTTCAAAGCAAAACACAGACCTGAGAAGGGTGACATGCAGGCTGTTTAGACATGCCTCCTGCTAGTCTGTTTCAAAGTGCAAAAAGCAATAACTGCATATTTTTAAATGTGATGACCTGTGCATGCAGGGAGTACATGTACCACTCTCAATGCTTTTGTGTCTCTGAAGTACTCATATTATTACCTGCTAAAAATCACTAGTTTTTATTAAAAAGAAACATATTACTATTTTTTAAGGCATAAATAAGCAGAGTCATGATGTGATTTGAGCTAATGTCAATCTTTTTCGGTTAAGACTATACAGTAGACATGGAAGGAGAGTTGAGTAGAACAATGAACTTCCCTTCACTCTGCAATAGGCTAATGAAGCCTGGATTTTTCTCCACTTGGTCAGAGGTTTATTTGAAGTTCGTGCTGCACAGATGGGAAATAGTTTGAAAGCACAGATGGAACGCATGGAACAGAAAGTTCATTGGCATATTTGCTGTGTTTGAGTGGGGGAGAAGAATAAAAGAACAGAAAGCTCAAGACAAAAATATTGATATCCAATTGGTTGTTATACAAAATATCACAGCCTCTTTTTGTGTAGGAGCTGAGGATAAACAACAAATATTTAAAAAGTTAATCCAGAACTGGCAGCTTCACTGCCATTATATTAGATCAGAAATGCTTCCAAATCTGATTTAAAATGCAAATATCATTTTAGTGCCATGATATTTTCTTAGTTTTGTTTTTACTTTTGTTTTTCTTATTTTTATTTTGGTTGGGCTTTTGTTGTGGGGGGATTAGCTGAGACAAGGAGGGCAGAGTTGACATTAAAAAGGAAGGAGAAATGAAAAAGGGGTAGAGAAGGAGCACAGAGGGCAGATGGAAGTTTAAGCAGAAAGACTGAGGTGTGTGTGGGGGGGAGCAAACAACCAGTCAGCAGAGGGAAAGACTGTCCAGAGTGAAAACTAAAAAAGAACCCAGGCTGACAAGCTCATCAGACTCTGCAAGTCCCTGCTGAAGCTTCTTGTCTCTGTTCTAGCTGGCTGAGTTACTGGCTGGCTCCTTCCAATAATTTCTTCCTCAGACTCTAGTGGTTGATGGAGAGGGTGTGGCTTCATGGGTCCTACTGCCCCTAGAGCTGGGGTGGGTAAACTGTTCTTCGAGCTGTTTTAAGGTGGCCTTGAGCTGCATGACGCAGCTCAGCCTGCTCTGGCCGGGGCGCTGGTTCGGGGGCCGGACCACATGGCTTCGCCCTGCTCCAGCCAAGGCACAGGGTCGGAGGCCACACCATTCAGCTCCCGGAAGATGCAGAATGGCCCCGCTCTGTCTTCTATGTACTCCAGTGGGAGCTGCAGTGGTGGTGCCTGCGGACAGGTCAGTATGCAGAGCCACCTGGCCACGCCTCCACATAGGAGCTGGAAAAGGGACATGACATTGCTTCCAGGAGACGCTTGAGGTAAGCACCTCTCGGAGCCAGCACCCCTGAGCCTCTCCCCCTGTCCCAACCCCCTCCCCCAGCCCTGATCCCCTCCCGCTCTCCAAATCCCTCAATCCGAGCCTGGAGCACCCTCCAGCACCTCAAACATCTCATCCCCAGCCCCACCCCACAGCCCGCTCCCCCAGCTGAACCTGCACCCCTTCCCTCCCCCCGACCCCAGCCCTGATCCCCCTTCTGCTCTCTGAACCCTTTGGTCCCAGACCAGAGCACCCTCTTACACCCCAAACTCCTCATCCCCAGTCCCACACCAGAGCCCGTACCCCCTCCTGCCCCAACCCTAATTTTGTGAGCATTCATGGCCCACCATATAATTTTTATTCCCCAGTGGGGCCTTCGGGCCAAAAAGTTTGCCCACCCCTGCCCTAGAGAGAGAATCTGCAGGGGTGTGAAAGGGGGAGGAGTGGCCTTCAGTGAGTCTCAGCTGCTCCCTCCCACTCTGAGGTACAGTATATCTGCTTTATCTTCATTTCTCTGCAGCTTTTATGTTCGGCTTTTATGCTACCCACTTATCACTTACATAAAATGTGTGCCTGAAGTGGCTTTAATATCAGGTCACTGCTGTATAGTTCTTACCTGTCTGTGCTAAATATGACTCTGGCAGCTGTGGGTGAGGGTGTGCGTGTGTGTGTTTCCTATTCCCATACCTTCGAAACTTAGCCCAAGAGTAAGACCTCTTTTTTAATAACCACCTTACTTAGTACCCTTCTGATACAGGCATTGTTTTGAAGGATATGCCTGAAGGAACTGCACTACTTGTTTATTTCTTATCCTGTAATCACAAAAGAAATATTCACTCAATACACAAAATCTGTTTTAAAAGCGTGTAGTCCTGTCTAAGAAAAATATATTGTGTTTGAGCGTTTACATATTTTACATTATTCTTCTTTCTGTTCACTGATTTTTTCTGATGTTACAATCGTAAGTACATGGTAAATGTTGTTTAGCTAAATTTTAAAATAAGGAATAGAATCATAGTCATAGAAATGTAGAGCTGGAAGGGACCTCAAAGGTCATCAAATCCAGCCCCCTGCACTGAGGCAGGACCAAATGAACCTAGACCACCCCTGACAGACATTTGTCCAACCTGTTCTTAAAAACCTCCAATGATGGGGATTCCATAATCTCCCTTGGAAGCCTATTCCAGAGTTTAGCTACCTTTATAGTGTGATACAGCATGGCCAGTGGGCAGCAGGAGAGTGTTAGCAGGGACCCTTATTCCCTGCAAGGGGAGGAAGGTTTACTATAGATTAACTAGAGCACCTGAAGCCAATTAGAGCACCAGCAGTCAGTCATGTGATAAAAGCCCCCTGCTTTAGCCAGACAGTGTAGGAGTTGGAGCAGGAAGGTTTGGTTGGAGCAGAGAGCAGTTTGAAGGAGCTGGAGCAGAGAATAGTTTTGGAGAGAGACCAAAAGGAAAGTTTGGAGGAGTGCTGTGGTGGGCTGAGAAATCCAAAAAATCCTAGGTAAGGGGCACCTGGATTATGTAGAAGGAGGGCAAGAAGCCCCTTCACAAGCTCAAGGGCAGGAGAGGGAAGTAGCTCAGGGGAAGGAACCGCTAGTTCAAGTGGTTCACCACAAACCTCAGGGCCCCTGGGTTGGGACCTGGAGAAGAGGGTGGGCCCAGATCCCTCCCCCTCCACTCCCCTCCTCAAGGATAGTAGTGGGGGTAATTAAAATACCGATTCAGAGGCAAGCAATGGCGCCCTGAACCTTCCCCAAAGAAGAGAAAGCATGAGACCCAGCATAACAGTACTGGCAATTTGCCACGATAGTTAAAGATTTTCCTAATATCTAACTTAAATCTCCCTTGCTGCAGATTAAGACCATTACTTCTTTCCCTACTTTCCGTGCACATAGAGAACAATTGATCACAGTCCTCTTTATAAAAGTCCTTAACATATTTGAAGACTGTTATCAGGTTCCCCTGCGTTTCTTTTCTCAAGACAAAATGTGCATTTTTTTAAACCTTTCTTCATCGGTCAGGTTTTCCAAGCCTTTTATAATTTTTGTTGCTCTCCTCTGGACACTCTCCAATTTGTCCATATCTTTCCTAAAGGGTAGCACTCTGACACAATACTGTCAGCTGAAGCCTCACCAGTACCAAGTAGAATGGGACAATTACCCGCATGTCTTGTATACAACACTTCTGCTGACACCTCTCCAAAATGGCATTACCTGTTTTTTTGCAACTGTATCACATTGAATAATTCTTGTAGAAATACTGAATTTCATATATATGTAATTCCAAGAACAGTATGTGACCCATCATCCAGAGAAAGGAAGGGATTCAGAGACATTCATTCCTTCAAGCACTGATTTAAAAGGTAAGCCCTACAATTATATAATCAGATGAGTTAAGACTATAATTTTTGCTGTGCTCTGATTTATCTCCAGCTGTAAGAAGTTGCCTCATAAGTAAAGTCAGCACAGTCCAGTATTTAAATACAAATTTATGTCTAAATGTTTCTTCAAAGTTTTATATTTTTATGACCTAAATTTTATTTAAGAAAATTAAAAGAACTGGAGAAACTTAAAGCTGCTTTGAGGTTTATTTGTTGAGTATAATTAATTTTTATATGGACATTTTCATAGCAAAGAGAGATAATGAGCTTAGAATCCAAAATATATAATTCTGAATTGTAACGTAAGAGTGGTCTAGTTAAAATGATCGATCTCCTTCTTGAAAATATCTGCAGATCTCCACTGTAAGAGTCGTATGTGTTGCCTCATGAACAGGAGAAACATTCAAAGTAGTAAAGTCAGTTAGGGCTTGTGTGCATGTTTCTTGGATCTTATGTTCTGGAAGTAATATAAAAGACACCCCCATCCATTTCTCAGTTTCTGTTTTATGTCAGCTGGACCAGTTGCTGGCTCCTGGCACAGGGTTAGCTAGCGTAAGTTTAAATTTGTTAAGATGGTTACATAGTTCTCTTGCGGTTTTAAAAAAAATATGTGTAGGCCTTTTTCTGTGATGGGCTGAGACAGAGAAAATGGCATATTTTAAAAAAATGTGCTTCTTGTTTTAAAATATCTCTATTTGAAGGGTTTGGGCAAAGACATAGTGCCATGACTGGAAGGCTTGTGTTGCATTTATGCTTTGTCTCAGATGAAGATCTTGGAGCCTTTGCCATCTTTCTTTTGGAATGGTCCTTGGTGGTAACTGAATCAGAGAAAAGCTCCCTTTGAGAGATGCCCAGCATCTGAAGTCTCTTCCAGTTACGGGTTCTTCTCAGGCCTGAAAGCACAAGATCCAAGAGTTTTGTAGCTGAGTTATGTAGATTGGTTTTTGGACAGAAAATGATTGTGTTGCCTCAGTCCCCTGAATATGGGGACTCCGCTGTGGCTTTATCATGGGATCTAAAATGAGAAAGAAGTAGCAGAGGCTTTGAGGAGATGGCCAAGAAATCATTATCCTCCCTGTTAGCATGTCATTGTCTCTGAGGGCTAATTCTGCTTGGTCAGGCCACTTCCTTAGATACTAGGGTATCTGAAGAGGAACGGGCTTAGCTCTGAGGTACCTTAGGCACTTACAGTAGTGTGTAGAGTGCAGACACTGCGTACCCAACCAGCACAGATATAAAGAGCAGTGTTGATGGTGAGGCACAGCTTAAGCAAGAGGAGCAGAGTGCCCTACATGCCTGAACCCCAAGGTATGTACCGTGCATGGATCTCTAAATGGCCAAGCAATGCCATCCACATCTGCAATGCTATTTTTAGTAGTGTAGTGTTCTGCTGCTGGAGCCATTCCCTGCCATACTGAAAGGCTCTGGCAGTGACAACTGTGGATGCAGACTGCTTTTCACTGTGGTGTGTAACTACATGTGTAGTGCCTATGTTCTGCATGCCACCGTAAGTGTTGATATAGCCTTTGATTTCTTGCTCACCTTGGTGGGGCCTGCAGACACCACCTACATGACCCCTGTAGAGTGGATCATTGGTAGAACTGGATCTTTCCTCTGTTCTGAGTCCTGACCAGAGGATCTGTAGGAAGAAGCCAAGCAGAAGAAGGCTGGGGAAGCAGAAAGAGGGAGAAATTAGCTAATGCCAATTAGGATGATGCTATTTTCCTTATTCTAGTAAAATTCCTTGTACATTGCTGAAAGAAAGACTGTATGTGATTCATCATCATTGTCACATGACCAGGAGTTGGCACTGACTCATTTTAAACCAGCATAAATAAGAAGAAAAATACATGTCAAAGTTCAACCCTCTGCAAGACTTCCTATTTGTTCTGTGCAAGGAATGGGCTGAGTCAGGAGCACCAGAAGCTGCCTACAAATGGGGGAGCCATCAGCACTCAAACCATGGCCTCACCCCCCCCCTGCCCTGCCCCCTCAAGGCTCCACCCTCACTCTGCCTTTTCCTCCCAAGGTCTCACCTCAACCTTAAGGCAGATAATAAGTGATGGTGCCATGGCCCCCTGGCTCCCCCTGTTCCAGTGCCCTGGCCTGAGTGGAAGGAACACTTTACCAGATTCCTAACCACAGTGAAGCTTAATGCAGAGAGTGGTGAAATACAGGTCAGCTCATTCATTTATCCAGTGGGAACAAAACTGAAAATATTTACAAGTCATTTACGTTCACTCAGGAAAGAGATAAGAATAACTGTGCTATCACTCTCAAGAAGTTTCAGTATATGCCAGCAGCTCTGATCTCATGGGGGCACTATACTAGTTACATAGAAAAGATTGGGGGCATGTACCACCATCACATGCGTCTGACGAAGTGGGTATTCACCCATGAAAGCTTATGCTCCAATACATCTGTTAGTCTTTAAGATGCCACAGGACTCTTTGTTGTATGTACCACATTGTTCCAGATGGCTTGTGGAACTTAAGGCCAGACATACTCCAATGCAGAGAGAAAGTTTTGGTGAGCATAAGGGTGTTGAAGAAGTGCACAAGTTAACTGCATTGCCTTGAGAATGTCAAACAAATGACACAAGCCACTCATATAATTCATAAACAATAAAGGCTACACAAGCTGACTTTAAATGACAGAGATTGCTCGTGTGTTCGAAGAGAATTAAGCCTATTGCACTACACCTAATGGGGCTGCAAGACCTAGGAGCTCTTAATGAGATTTACCATCAATGGGAAAATGTGAGATAGGGACAAAGTGTGAGAACATCCAAGGATCTCTATGGTCTAGGGAGGAGGAGGAGTAAAGTAGGAGTAGAAAAGGTTGCCTATCAGTAGCTGCTGTTCTCCTAATTTGTTTCCTCTATAGATGAACACTGTCTTTTCTTTTTTGCATCTATTTAGGAACTTTGATAATTTCCTGGTAGTATAGAGGAACCGAGGAATGTTAAGGTGTGGGGTCTTCTGTACCCTCCGTTCCAGGAAAGTGAATTTGAGGAGCATGCACAGGCACCCCCTAATAGCTTTAGTGTTAGAATGGTTCTGTAAAACAAGGCATAGAAGTCTTACAGTGCAAATCTGTAGAGACCATATATTTAGGGAACAGATACTGGCAAGAATCCCCCTTTAGTGGAAATTGACTAATCTCATTTCTCCCAGAATTTGTCATTAATAGTATTAGACAGAACCACCATGCTTTGGTGCTAATAAGGAAATATCTAAGTAATATCTTAGGGAGGGAACAGATTCACTGACTTGGTCACTACCAGTATAGTGCACATGGGTGCTCTTACTCCTCTTCATAATTGGAAGTTTGGCAAACGATGATCTCCATTTACAGCTGGCTCCTTCTTGCCAGCCAATCCACACACCCTTCTTTGTCTCCCCAGTAGTTCTTCCTTGCAGAAGAGCAGATCGGCATCAGCAATTTCTCCCATTCTTGGCTTTTCACTGCAGATTTCCCTTTCTCTAGTTTCTCTTACTTTTCTTTTCTTTTGTAAAATGAGGAGCAGTGGCAAAGGGGTTCTCCCGAAAGGAACAGAAGCAGTATATAAGGTGCAGGTCTCCGATGTGGGAGCCTTTCTGTTCCCATTGTGACACTGCCACAGGCTGGGAAACTTTTGGAGACCCAGCAAAGTACCAAGCTGCTTATCCATCACTACCAGCCAGCACAGCCTTAGAGATGCCAGTAGTCTAAGGCAAAACCTCCTCCAATCCTGAACTTCCACCTTCAGATCTGTCTTTTGTCCAGGAAAGTGCTCTCTAAAAGACTAGATGTTAATTCAGGTAAAGGAACAATGGGGAAAACTATTAATAGATGGTTGTGATGGGATCCCAGGGTGCAGCCTGGGACTGTGGAACTGCTGTGTCCCCTGAACTCTCTCCAGCCTGGGCTGTCTCTCACAATGCCTTGCTAGTGACAAGCAGCAAATCACTTGGGGTGCTGTGATCACTCGACCCAACAGCATATGGACTCCCCACACCCAGCTAGATTGAATGAATGCTCCCAGAGCCACGCATGAATCACACAGGGAAAGGCACCAAAGCCAAATCCCCTCAGCTCCCAGCACTGTACCTCAGGAATATACTGTCTTTCACAGCTCATGTTGAGCTGTGCAGATTTATTAATTGGTTCACCACTGCATCAGTGGAAAGTGGATATATACCCACCTTTGCATAACCTGAGCAGATTTGCCACACACATCATACAAACTCACTGGTAAAGATAAACACATTTATTGACTACAAAAGATTGATTTTAAGTGATATTAAGTGTCAGGCAAAAAGTCAGAGTTAGTTACTAAAAGAAATATAATATAAGCATGCAGTCTAAACTCTCAACCCTATTAGACTGGGCAACACCTAGATTAAGCAGTTTTTCTCACCCCACTGGATATTGCAGTTCATAGTACACAGATTTCACCATTGAAATCTGGGCAAGTCCCCTCAGTTGGAGTCTTCAGCATGTCCTTGTTGCTTGCAGTGTAGGTGGGTGAAGGAGAGAGGCCCAGCATGTGGCCACAGTGTCTGTTTTTATACCCTCAGTCCAGGTGCTTGGAAAACACAAAACACACATTGCTGAGTTTCCAGGCAAGATTAAACAATTCCCCCGGTGTGGCCTCATACAAGTGAGTCATTGCATTGGACAATGGTTATTGATGAGTTGATTGACACCCCTCCTGGGTGTTGGTCACTTTCCTTGCTGTTGCTTTTGTGGAGCTAATATCTGGCTGATTCCCCAACTTACAGCATGTTTTAGTGACAACCATACAACACAATTCTTATATCATAAATGCATATGAAATTGTACATATATGAATAGAGAAATGGCTTTCAACAGATCACAACCTTTCCCCAATACCTTACAGAGCATGCTTTATATGTAAGATTATGATTATATAAAAATGAGGACTATCGGGGTTCCAGGACATTTCCCCAAGGTATAGTATGTCACAATGGTCTTGACACAGGTTCAATAGGAAAATAAAAATCTTCTTCAGGAGATACAGGGAACCCTTGGAAGTAGGTCAGGATGTAGTGTCGATTCCATAGAAGTTTAGCTTCATTTGTCATACTACTTGTCTTCTGTTGCTGAAGAGCCCTAAAAATATTGGTCAGGAGAGTGTGAAAAGGTCATTTGATTGCCATAAATTGTCATAGGACGTCTTGGTTTGCCAAGCTCCTATACCTGCCACTTGGCGGCAGAATGACTGCTCATTCAGAGAGTTATTAACAACATCCATGTGTCCATCAGAATTTGGAACAGCTCAGTCTATCAGCCTGGCTTATGGATGGAGTGAGAAACATCATCGCAAATTCCTTGCTTTTTCAGCCCTCTAAAAGTCAGGCTGATAGACTGTGAAATTAAAGAACCTCAATAGTCTATTGCAAGGAGCAGACAGTTCACTGGTGTGATCATTTAGAAATGCATAAGAAACATAGTTACTAGCAATTCTATATTTTTTGCAGAAGGGATTTGATATCTCTTTCCTATAGTTCCCTGAAAGTCCACGAATCTCTTCTTTTAGCTTTAAAAAGTAAAAAAGGAAGGTTCCTCTGTTGGCTTGCATTCCGTTTTCCAAAACATTTTTCTTAGACTAGCTTGGAGATCCCCTGTACTTCATGGAGTCTCAATGTGCTTCTGAATGCCTTATGTTCTTTTTGATCTATTTTCTTTTCTCTCCTTTTTTTCTCTTTGTCCTGGAAAGTAACCTTCCTCCTGCTTCTGCTAAAAGGCAGAGGGAGTTAGACACATTGTTCTGTCTCTCCCATGTTCTGATAATTCATCAGGATAAAGGATACTGCTCTTCTGTCCCAGTTTCATCCCTCAAGTCCTGCCCCCTTTTCTTTTTGAGTCAGGATGTAGTCTTTTCCCAGCTTCTCTCTTGATCCTAAGGTGGAAAAAGAAAAGCATTGCATGGGCTTGAGGTGCCCTTAAACCCCCTTATCTGGAGCAACATAGTTTAAAAATCATAATCCTAATTAATTCTTTTTGGGGATAAGTAGCAAGGGCCCTGGCTTCTTATTTGTGATCGCTTAAATGAATAAAACTATAACAGAAGCATACAAACTAGCTGGCCTTCCTTGCCCTGTTAATCTAAAAGCCATTTCAACTACATGGACTTCAGCCTCTTGGGCTGAAAAAGGGAGAGGCTTCAGTTGAAGAACCATGCAAAGCTTCCATTTGGGAGCTTTAAACACTATTATTTCAGTATGCTTTCCTCTGCTAACATACCCTCTGAGTAGTGTGTCCCCCAAATGGTATGTTCACAAGTTCCCCATACCTTCATGGGTCTTTGCCCTTTCTTCCTATGTCTGTCAAAGGATACATAAAATAAAGCATGCTGTATTTTCTTGCATCAAGCCATCTTTATTTATTTTGAGGTCTGCTTAGCCTGGTTAGCTCTTGCTTTTTCTCACACACTAGTTTTCTTCTCTGCGGAACATTGTGGATTCCATTTGACCTATACTGGTGGCAGTCTGGACACAGCTTTGGGACACTTTTTTAATCTGGTTAACACCTTTCTGTACTCTAGTTTCTCCTGTATAAACACCTGCCCTTTAGTGAGTCAGATTATTGGAATAATTTATGTTGTGTTTGGTGGTTTTACTCATGCACAATTAAATTTCCATTCTGGAAGTCCTTGAAGTGCAGTGACAAAAGAGGGGAGCTGATGAGGCTGACGAGGGATCCCAAACTGGAAATTGTCCTTTATTGCTGATCTGTGCATCAGTAAGAGAATGAGGGCTGCCAATTGTCTAGTACTGGTGGAAATGGGATACAGGAATTATCGAGTCAGAAATTCTCCTTTAACCACTTGGAACGTTCAAACAAATAATTTCCTCTTTTGAAGATGTAGCGAGGCAGCCTGGCTCCCAGCCACACCCGAGAGGGCCGAGCCGGAACAGATGCCAAAGTGGGCAGAGCCACCACCGCTTGTTCCCGCCCCGCAGAGGTCAAGAGGCAGGACAGGAAGTATGAAGGCCAGGCCCCAGCACTCTGTCAGCCGCTGGCCGCCGGAGAGGACAGACACTGGTGCCCTAGCTCCCGCTGGGCCGAGCCTGCCCCGTGCTTGCTACCCTGAGGAGGACTGGCCGAGCCTGCCCCATGCTCGCTACCCTGAGGAGGACCGGCCGAGCCTTCCCCGCGCTCGCTACCCTGAGGAGCTGCCTGAACTTCCCCGTGCTCGGCATCCTGAGGACCAGCCCCGCTTACCCACTACTCAGTATCCTGAGGAGCCCATGATGTGGGACACTGCAGAAGATGCGGGTGATACACAGGTACCAATGGGGGGGGGAGATGGGAAGTGGCCTGGGGGTAGCCAACTCTATTCCAGCTCCAGGAGACCCTGAACCAATGTCAGTGTGTTGCGGTCGGGATCCCCACTGACACAGCAGCAGACTGCCACTGTTAGGGCCCCGGGCTGGGACGCAGTGGAGTGGGAGGGCCTGCGTCCCCCCTGCCACCCGTCCAAGGGTGGCAGACTCCCCCTCTTGCTGGCCTGAGAAGGGACTGAGCCCTGAACTGCTTGTTGCCCCGCCCTGCCCAAGGGCCTGGGCTTATACACGGGGTGTTTGCTCGGTCCCTGCCTGAGGGCCTGAGCTCCTGACTGTTTCCTGCCTCACCAGGCTAGGTCGACAGCTCACCCAACTTGTGGCTGAGCCCCCACACCGGACCCTTACACGTGGTGCCTTCTCTGAGGAAGTTCCGCCCAGGATGTGGGCGTGGGCTCTCGACGCCGGTGAAAAGGGGGCTGGGGGAGAGAGACCTCCCTTCCGAGATGTGGATCTGTCACAGCTCTTTGTTCTGATGATGGAGTACCAGGAGCAACAGCAGGCGGCCCAGTCATGGCAGCAACAGGAGCAGCAGGCCCCCCAGCTCCAACAGCAGTTCATTGATCAGCTAGGAACCCAACAACACCAGCTTCAAGACCTGGTCGCTCACACCAGGATTTCCAGCGGCAATGTATCCAGCAGCTTGTGGCGGCGCTGGCCTGACCTGGGGAACCCCAGCCAGCAGGCACGGCTGGGGCCCCACGGCTCGGGCCCCGTGACCCAACCCCCCGATCCAGCTGATGAAGATGGGGCCCCGGTGATGACTCCAAAGCCTTTCTCGTCACGTTTGAGTGGGTGGCCGTCATTGCAGGGTGGGCCCAGGACCAATGGGCGTCCATCCTGGCCCTGTACTTGACAGGGAAAGTTCAAACCGTCTACCGAGGTCTGTCTGCAGAGGCAGCCCAGGATTACAGCCAGGTAAAGGCCGCGATTCTGGATGCCCTGGAGGTGAGTCCAGAGACTTTCTGACAGCAGTTTAGAAGCCTGGCCTACCCCCCCCGGGGCCCGACCTCAGATGGTGGCCCAGGAACGCCGGGAAACCTGCAAGCGGTGGCTGCAGCCCGAACGTCGGAGGAGCTGATGGAGCAGCTGGTGCTGGAGGAGTTCACCTATGTCTTTCCGCCACGAGGGAGGGCCTGGGTCCGCCACCATAGGCCTGCGATCCTGGCCGCTGCCGTCACGTTGATGGAGAACTTCCTTGCGGCCGAATCGCCAGTGGGTCCGACTGGTCGAGCGGCCCCACCGGTGGTGGAGTGCCCTAACCCCGAGAGGAAGGCAGCACTCGCCCGGACTGACTTGCGAGTTCCCTCCCGGGGAATGGAGGCCTGGACCCGGGCCGCGTGGCACCCGGGCGACCCGCTCGGGCCCTGGCTCCAGAGGTGCGAGGGGTTCGCCGGAGCCTTCCCAGGGACAACCACGGGACCCGGCCACTGACGAGATGGACAGACCTGGGGCCCTGTTTCTCCTACGGGCAGTATGGCCATCTGCAGTGGGACTGCCCGGGACTGGAGTGCACCTTTGGCCAGGTCTGCTCGGGGGAAGCTCGTGCCCACCGTTCATAAGCAGCCAAAATCACCGTGCCCGTGGCTATTGAGGGGTACCGGATGGTGGCCCTCCTCGATTTGGGCTGTGGGCAGACACTGGTCCGCCAACACCTAGGGCCCCAGGCTGATGCCTACCTGGGGAAAATCCAGCTGCAGTGTATCCACGGGGATATACGACCCTACCCCAGTGCCCGGGCCCAACTGAACGTTGATGGAGTCACCCAACCGATGGTAGTGGGACTTGCTCTGCGAGTGGTATACCCAGTGATCCTGGGGCGAGACTGGCCCAAGTTCCTGGCAGTCTTACGCCACCACACCGGGGGCAGCCCACGGGTCACGCTAGTCTTGGAAGGGGAAGCCCCCGAGACTGAAGAAGGTGAGAGGGAAGTCCCCGACCCCACCTACCCGGCGGGAGAACCGGAGGACCCTTCCCCGGGGGAGTTGGAGGATCCGTCGACCCCCACAGACTTTTGCCGAGATCAAAAGGCCGACCCCACACTGAAGCGGGCGTACGAACAGCTGGCCGCTGTTGATGGGACCGTCCTCGATCCACATTGGGCGGCACAGTGGCCACATTTTGAGCTGCGGCAGGACTGCCTGTATCGGGTTGAAAGGGACCCCCACACAGGGGACTCCCAGACCCAACTCCTCGTGCCCCAGTGTCATCGGTGGGCAGTTATGAAGCTGGCCCATGACGTCCCGGCAGCCGGACACCTGGGTCAAGAGAAGACTCTATCCTGGATACTGAGGTGTTTCTTCTGGCTGGGGATACACCAGGAGGTAAAGAACTATTGCAACTCCTGCCCAGACTGCCAGTTGGCCGCCTTGGCACGAACTCCCAAGGTGCCCCTGGTCCCCATGCCATTAATTGAGCCCCCCTTTGAGCATGTGGGCATGGACCTGGTGGGGCCCCTCCCCAAGAGCACTGCGGGGTTTCAGTACATCTTGGTGATGCTGGACTATGCTACCCAATTCCCCAAGGCAATCCCCCAAGGCAATCCCCCTCTGGAACATCACAGCCCGTACCATTGCAGGGGAGCTGGTGAAAGTATTTGCCCGTGTCGGCCTGCCCTGGGAGATCCTCACAGACCAGGGGACCAACTTTATCTCGCGGCTGCTACAGCAGGTGTGTGGACTCCTGGGGATCAAGCAACTGCGGATGTCGGTCTATCATCCCCAGACCAATGGGTTGGTTGAAAGTTTCAACCGGACCCTGAAGGACATGCTGCGGAGGTTCCCCAAGGAGGACCTCCGCCGATGGGACCAGCTACTTCCACTCTTGCTTCTGGCAGTATGGGAGGTCCCCCAGTCATCGACCCATTTTTCGCCGTTTGAACTGCTGTATGGCTGCTGGCCCTGGGGCCTATTGGACCTGATGAGGGAAATGTGGGAGCAAACCCCATCACCCGCCCAGGACCTCTTAAAATATGTGCTCCAGCTCCAGGATTGTCTTAAGCAGGCTGGGGCCCTGGCATGAGAGAACTTGAAAGCCACTCAAGAAACGCAGGCCCAGACCTGCAACTGGGATGCACAGACCCGCGACTTTCAACCTGGAGATTGGGTCTTACTCCTCCTTCCCTCCAGCGAATCAAAGATCCTTGCTTGGTGGCAAGGGCCATATGAAGTGGTTTGAAAGGTGGGCCCGGTTACATATGAGATCAATCAGCCTGACTGGCAAAAGAAGAGACAGTGGTACCACATCAACCTTCTTAAACCCTGGCGGGACCGAGACGGTCTTTTGACCAACCCCTACCCACTGGAACCCGAGCTCGGACCCCAGGTAACCCTTACCGAGGCCCCGGGGGGACCCCAGCTTGGGGAGACACTGACGGAGGAACAACTCCGACAGATCTATTGCCTCCTTCAAGCGTTCTCCTGCACTTTTATGGCCCAACAGGGATACACTTCCGTGGTCTATCATAGGATTCAGACTGAGCCTCGGATGGTGATTTGAGGCGTGACCAGGCCCTTGCCGTATCACAGGAGACAGGTCGTCGATGAGGAGGTACGGGGTATGCTAGACTTGGAGGTAACTGAACCCTCGCAAAGCGAGTGGTGGAGCCCGGTAGTCCTGGTGCCGAAGCCTGACGGCTCACAACGATTTTGCGTTGACTTCAGATGTGTTAATACCATCTCCAAGTTCGATGCATATCCCGTGCCCCGAACAGATGAACTGTTGGCCCAATTAGGAGAGGCCTGGTATCACCACCCTTGACCTAAGCAAGGGGTACTGGCAGATCCCCCTCGAAGACTGCGTTCGCCACTCCTACGGGCCTATATCCATTTACTTGAATGCTGTTTGGCCTCCAAGGGGCCCCCACCACATTTCAGCGCCTGATGGACCGCCTTCTTCAACCCCATCAGGACTATGCGGTGGCCTATCTGGATGATGTGGTCATTTACAGTCGCCAGTGGGCGAACCACCTGGAGAGGGTCGCCGCCGTCCTGAGGTCCTTGCGGGCAGCCGGGTTAATGGCCAACCCTAAGAAGTGCCGTATCGGCTGGCAAGAAACCACCTACCTGGGATACGCTATCGGAAATGGACAGGTAAAACCCCTCGCGGGCAAGGTTCAGACCATCACAACCTGCCTGCCGCCCACCACAAAAAGCCAGGTACGCCAGTTTCTGGGGCTGGCGGGATATTATCGATGCTTCATTCCCCAATTCGCGGTGATTGCCGCCCCCTTGACTGGGCTCCTGACTAAGGACAGCCCGTGGCAGGTGAGATGGACCCGAGAGTGTGACAAGGCCTTCCAAATGCTCAAAGCAAGCCTCTGCCGTGAGCCCGTCTTGTATAGCCCCAATTTCAACCAGACTTTTATCCTGGAAATGGACGCCTCGGAGGTGGGGCTTAGGGCTGTCCTCTCCCAAGAGGTAGACGGGGGAGAGCATCCAGTCCTCTACGTCAGTAAGAAGCTGTTTCCCCGAGAGAAAAAATCTGTGGTGGTTGAGAAGGAGGCCCTCGCAGTGAAGTGGGCTTGCGACGCCCTGCGGTACTATCTCCTTGGGGCCCCGTTCAGCTTAGTCACCGACCACGCCGCACTCCAATGGTTGGCCTGCATGAAGGACCATAATATGCGGCTGCAGCGGTGGTACCTGGCACTGCAGCCCTATGCCTTCACCGTCCGTCACCGGGCTGGAAAGGACCATGCCAATGCGGACTTCCTTTCCCACCTGGGAGGTATGGAAGGGTCTGGCCCCACTGCATGGGAGCCAGCCTTGGGGGTGTGTGGGGTGGGCGTGTAGTGAGGCGGCCTGGCTCCCAGCCGCGCCTGAGAGGGCCGAGCCGGAACAGACGCCAAAGTGGGCGGAGCCACCACCGCCTGTTCCCACCCCCCGGAAGTCAAGGGGCGGGACAGGAAGTATAAAGGTCCGGCCCCAGTGCTCAGTTGGCCGCTGGCTGCCGGAGAGGACAGACGCTGGTGTCCGAGCTCCCGCTGGGCCGAGCCTGCCCTGTGCTCGCTACCCTGAGGAAGAGCGGCCGGGCCTTCCCCGCGCCCGGTATCCTGAGGAGCCACCTGAACTTCCCCGCACCCGGCATCCCGAGGACCAGCCCCGCTTACCCAGCACACAGTATCCTAAGGAGTCCATGATGTGGGACACTGCGGAAGGCGCGGGTGATACACAGGTACCAATGCAGGGGAGATAGGAAGTGGTCCGGGGGTAGCCGACTCTAGTCTGGCTCCAGGAGACCCTGAACCAATGTCAGTGTGTTGCGGTCAGGATCCCCACTGACACAGCAGCAGACTGTCTGCCGCTGTTAGGGCCCCGGGCTGGGATGCAGTGGAATGGGAGGGCCTGCGTCCCCCCTGCCACCCTTCCAAGGGTGGCAGACTCCCCCTCTTGCTGGCCTGAGAAGGGACTGAGCCCTGAACTGCTTGTTGCCCTGCCCTGCCCAAGGGCCTGGGCTTATACACGGGGTGTTTGCTCGGTCCCTGCCTGACGGCCTGATCTCCTGACTGTTTCCTGCCTCACCAGGCTAGATTGACAGCTCACCCAACTCGTGGAGTGAGGCAGACTGGCTCCCAGCCGTTCCTGAGAGGGCCGAGCCCCCACACCGGACCCTTACAGAAGAGAACAAGAAATTAGTAGAAGTATTACTCAAATATGTGCAGCATATCAGTAAGATCAGATGTCAGTTGAGTAATTATTTAAAAAAAACAATTATCCCCCCATTTTTCTTCATAAACAAAAAGCACAGAGAACTTTTCTCTGAAGGTCACATTCAGTAAAAACTCTGCCTGTGTTTAGCACTGTGCAAGCTCTGGAAAATTGATTTTTCTGTCTGTTTCTAATACACGCAGCTAAGGCTTGTGCTGTCTTCTGTGGCAAGGAAATTGTTGGAGTTTTTATTTGACACTGTCGAACACACTGTTCATACCCCAAACTTTTACAAAATATCTTTATTTCTGGCCTTATTCTCAAAAGGGACAATAGACAGACAGGTTTAGGGTTTTTTTTTTTAATTTTACTTAGTAAATGGCTTTCCCACTAATTCTGTAGTTACAATACTCTCAAATATGAATAAATTCTAAAGAGAATTTCTGATTTTTGATGCATATGAAAAATGAGTATTTCTGAAACATCAAATTGTAATACCAACTTATATATCTATATAATTTAATTTGTTATATATTATATTTCCATATATGATGATTATGATTGTAGATAGGATGGTCAGACAAACAGTGTCCAGAGTCAGGCTCGTTTAGTCCAGCTCCAAAACCTATCTGTTATGGGTCTGAAATTTTCTGGTTGTATGAAAATTGACATTTGCAAAGTGAAATCTATAACTGCTTTGAGCTGGGGGTTGGACTAGATGGCCTTGTGAGGTCTCTTCCAACCCTAATCTTCTATGATTCTATGAACTCAGTTAACAAAACTGTAATTTTATAATAATAATATTAATTTATTTTATTATTACTGCTATTCATTATTTGTATTACAAGAGCACCAACAGATCTTAACCAAGCTGGGGCCCCATTAGACTAAGGGCTGTACAGACATAGAGAACAAGATAGTTCTTGTCTGAAAGAGTTTACAATCTCAGTTTAAGACCGATCATATCAGGTGGGTGAAACAAACAGGGAGTGAGGAAGGTAACGTGGAGTAATAATAATATGAGCATCTAAATAGCTTTATATGAGTAAAATACATAAATGTTGGGAGGCAGTATGGGTTGGTAGTTAGGGCATTGGGTGGGCATTCCTGTCCCTGCCATTCACTTGCCACATGATCTTGAACAACTCACTTCCTCTGTCCCTTTGTTTTTGTCTTCCCTCATTTTTTCTCTGTCTCGATTTATTTAGCTCATGAGCTCTTTGGGAGAGGAACTGCCTCACTGCGTGAATGTACGGTGCCTAACACAATGGGGCCCTGATCTCAGTTGAGCCTTGAAGGTGTGACTGTGATACAAATAATAATATCAACTGTCATTAATACCGACTGTCTGATCACAGCACGTGAATGATGGCATATCAGTATGTGTACAATACTCACCAGCTTGATCTTCTTGAGGCACCTTGGGACAGCAGGAGAACACCGTGCTTTCCTTAAGATGACCTAGAAGCTTCTCTCCTTCCCAGAGTTTTCTCCTTCTTTTATTTTTCTCTCTGTTGGTTGTGTTTAAATCATGTTTTTACAGATGCATTTGTGCAATAATCCACCTCATGAAAACTGAAAAGAATTAAAATACAAAATGCTGTGGTTGCTTGAGTGCATTATTTTCATTTTTGGAACCTGAAGAGGTGGGTGCCATGCAAAATGTAAAGAAAAAGATACATTCACTTTGAGGCATTCTTATGCTTTTGAATACAAGCAAATGTTTTATTGCTGTTGCATTGCTTGGTTGGCTGCTGGAATAAAGGATTCCTCCTGCGTTTTTCCACTTGTGATAGTTGTAAATGCTTAAAGGAAACCTAGACCATTAAATTATTAATGCTGTACACATAACAGTCAAACATAAGCTTTGCAATGTTTTTTTCTTCCTATATTAAAAAAAATGAATTAATGAAATGTGGTGCTTTGAATTCAGCCAGATCTTTTTAAGGTAGTGTCATTCTCAGTACATTTAGTTGCAAACATAAGTATAGACAAAAACACTGGAATATTTTTTTGTCTCATGTCTCTGTGATGGGGCATATCCACTAGGCAAGTGGACGTTAACCAGTCACTTTGGGTCCAAGAGGCCACGCCTCTCTCCTCTGTTGCGCATGCTCCAGGTGGAGGAAGCAAATAAAAGGAAGCTGGTCAACTCAGTCTGGGCTGGCTGAGGAGGAGGATGGATATGTGCTGCCAGCTCCTGCTGAAGAATGGTCAGCCCTTCAGACTGCTGAGGTGGGTATCCCCAACTACTCTATGGAGAACCCACCAGCTGTGGAAATTGACAGGGATGCCAAGCCACTGCTCGGAGAAGACAGGCCTGGGTGGATTTAAGGATAGGAAATGATCCAGGAAATGTATTGGGAGCTGATACTTGAATCCTGAACAGGGAGGCTGTTGGCTCCACAGGGCCCTGGTTGGAACACCATAGAGTAGGCTGGTACCGGGTTCCTATACTTTCCTCCTCGTGCTGGCAGGTGGGCATTTATTGGTGGCGATCCTAGCTATAGACTGTTTGCTTTGTCCTGCCCAGGGCACTGAAACCTGTTTGCTGTTGTTTACCCCACCCAGCAGATGAGTGACTACAGACTGTTTGTTGACTCTGACCTGCCCAGAGGGCCAGAGTACCTGATTGCATTTGTCTGGCCCAGCTGGGAGCTTTGACAACTATGTGATAGGGCGTATCAACTCTGCACTGGGCAAGTGGGACGACCCCTCCCTGTCCCACCCTGGAACGCACAGAACCCTATGGCAGTCTCTTTCCCCTTAATTCACTGTTGTAGGATGAAAGGACAGGTAGTATTGTGATGGTCACTGTATGGAACACAAGGAAGTAAAGAATTCTGAAACCTCTGCCTCTGGATTATATCAGCCTCATCCAAACTTCTCCCTCCAGGTTTCTTTGCTTCTTCACCTTGGGAAGCATGGAAGCTTTGCCTCAGGTCTCAGACTCCCTCCCTCATCCTATCTCTGTGTCTTGCAGGGATACCAAAGAAAAAAAAGGAGATAAGAATAGATCAAGGACATAAATAAGAAGCCTAAGGACTGTACTTCAGGCCAGAGGGAGAATGTGGAAAGCAGAGGTCCTAGATCCTCCAAATGTCTTTGTGCTGCATTTACCCTCTCACAGTCAAGGGATCTCTGCAATGCTGTCTGTGGCGTACTGACCACAGCACTCCCCAGTTAGCTTCTGTATCTGTGGTCTCTATTACTGCAGCTCCCTTATTTCTAGGAGGTCCCTCTCTGATGCCATTCAGTGCCTTCTAACTGCCTGCTGAACCAGCCTTAAAGAGAGAAGGCTGTCCTAGCTCACTCCTGCACAAACAAGATATGCAATTTCACAGGAGAATGTCTGCCCTCCAGGTGGTCAATTCTTACAGGCAAGCATAGAGCATTTGTCAGCTAGCTGCTTTTATCTGTGGCATGTCCTCTACTAGCTCTGGGAAAGTCCAGGTAATAAATTTTTGCCGTGTCACTGCAACTTGTATATTTCAGAGAACTTTGCAATAAGCTAGCCCTTAAACACAATGGTGAGGCAGCAAAGTCTTGTTCACGTTTACCAGAGAAGGAGGCTGAGGTGCTGGGAGGTGGTGTAACCCTAGAACCCGCTTTGCAAGGGAGAAATTTGGCCTGCAATTTTATTCTTGTGCTCAAGAATTCAGAAGGATTTTAGTATCTTTCTTTTGTAGTTATTAAACCCAGCATATCTGCAGTGGGGATTGCAGATGGAAACTCCCAGTTCTTCTTTGGGTGCTGGCCCCATATATGCATTCCACATATGAGTACGCGTGCACGCCATGTGCCTGAGTCTGGAAATTCTAACAAGCAATGTCCACTGGCCCGCACACGTGCACTAGGCCTCCTCCTGCTTCTGAGGATATAAGAGGCAGGGCGGGCCAATGCCTCCCCAGATCCTTCTTACTGCTGTATGGAGTTGGAATCCCTGTGTCAGATTTCTCCCGCTTTTTCTCTTATATAGCCTGCAAATAGATATTGTTTAATAATTTCACATTAGTGTAGTTACAGGTTTTTATAGTATAATTTGTTCTTTTTCCCCATAGTGGGGAGTCCCACCCATGGCCAAGAGACCTGGTGTTCAAGAACTGAATCTCTTCCCCTCACTCCTCTGTGAGTGATGAACACTGATGCTGTGTCTATTGTTAAAGTGACATGCATATCTCTGGAAAGTCCAGCATCTGTCACTCATTTCCTCCGCAAACATACACAGCTCATGAGCTTTAATTGAGGAAACACCTTATGGAGACAACTGAGGCCTCACTGAGCCAGGGAGACTTCCCTATATATCGGCTCCAACAGACAAGCAGCTCTCCTCCGAGTATGAACCTGGGAGTGGAGCCTACAGCTGCTAAGAACAAGGACTTTTCATGCAAGGCTTCCCATGAGAGTAGGGTGCACTATTGTGGTCACAAGGACAGATGCCCATCTAGATGTGTTCATAAAAGATGAGATCCATCCCCAATGCTGTCCAGCTTGGAGGAGCCTTCGTGTGTGGATCCTAAGAGCTCAGGACCGCTGAAAACCCCCAGGCAGGAGGGTAAAGTATGAAACAAAAAGGATCCATTGGTCTCATCAGTGGTTCCAACTCCAAAGCACAAGGATCAACACCTGATGGCTCCATCCAAGAGTGCAGGACCTGACTCTTCAGCAGTACCAATCCCTGCTTAGAAGGACTGCCTGATTGCAACCTCTTGGGGCAGATTGGAACAGTCAGTCCTGATCACTGGCATACCCTGAGCAGTGGGATGTACAGCCACTTACACTTCTCTGGAGGATATCTTCCTTACCCTCAGCCCCTTCTCTTCTCTGACCTGGTCCTCCTGAGGGACTTTGCTAGATTGGAAGATGAAAGTTTTCTTTGGTGACACAGGAACCATCTTCTCTTTGACCTTCAGGGAGGAGGGTCCACCTGTTGATGCTGATGGCCCTATCAGTGGAGAGAAAGCAACTTTCAGGCTCAGATGAGATGTACACGCCAGATGGTTCCTCATCTCTTCATAAGAGTTGAGCTCTGACACACAGTTGAGGAGATCTGGATGCTTTTGTCCCTGTTATGGTTTTCCCAGGGACTGCTGGTACCTGATTCTGTGCAGTCCCCCTCAGCCAGCTGATTCCTTCTTTTGGCCCTACTGGGGCCCGTTGGACCCCTTTGGCAGATATGTCCATGAGTCTTACCAGACCTCTCCTACTCGGCATTTGCCGGATCCACTGGAGGATAAAAAGGAGGACGTTGATCTGAATCCACAGTCACTGACCGAAATCTCATCATCTCTGGATGAAGCAGTCAAATCATGCAGGGCTTTTCTCCCACTCATACATTGTCTGTCATTACTTGGACATGGAGAGAATGTCAGCACAGTCTTTTATTTAAGTAACGAGGTGGAGCAAGACCTCTTCTTCTCTGCCTAGAAGTGGACAGGCTTTGGAATTAGTGTGTTAGAAACCACATTGCTATCCAAGCCACATACCTTCCAGGTGTTCAAAATTCCCTAGCGGGCAACCTGAGTAGGCACTTCTCTTCAGGCCACGAGTGGGAAATACAGATCTCTGTCCTGAGTGAGACATTCACTGAGTGGGGAACACCTCCGTGGGATCTCTCTTGTTCATTTGGGGCATGAAAACTTTCCCTGTACTGCTCCAGAGCAGCTATGGGCCATGACTCTCAGGACAAAGACTCATGGACATACCAAGTCAGATATGCTTTTCTGCCCATTTCTCTGCTATCACATGTCTTGGAAAGATCCATCACAACAGAGCCAGAGTCATTCTCCTGGCACCCAACTGACCCAGGTAGTTTTGGTTCTCGGAACGTCTTAGAATGTCATTCCAGCTTCCTGTCAGGATCTTTCCCTTCCCAGATCCCCTAATTTAGGAAGGCAGTAAAATAAGACGTCCCAATCCAAACCCTCTTTGCCTCATGACCTGGTATATTGATGGACAACAGACCTAGATGCTGTTGTTCAGCAGATGTCCAAGCCATTCTTAGTCAGAGTAAGAAAGATTAAACTAGGAGATAAATGGAGACATTTCTTTACCTAGGCACAGCATTTTCAGTCATCTTCAGACTCTGCAGATATTCCAGTCATTTTAGATTCTCTCCTATCATTAAAAAAACTCAGATATTTCCATTAGTTTACTGTGGGTTCATCTCACAGCAACTAGTGCCTTCCTAGTGCCAGTACATGGGTGCTCCATTTCCACTTGCCAAACAACAGATTCATGAAGGTCCTAGTCAGGACCTTTCCGCCAGTGCTCAAGCTTACACATCAGTGGGACCTCAATCTCATCTTGTTAATACTCACCAGACCACCATTTGAACACTTGGCAACACGATCTGTCTCACCTGTCCATGCAACTGCATTTTTAGTTGCTGTGACTTTGCCCGAAAAGGTGAGCAAGATGGGAACCCTCCTGGCAGACCCACTATAGACCATTTTTCACAAGGAAAAGATCTCCCTTTGTCTTCATCCTAAATTCCTCTGCAAGGTAAATTCTGAATTTCAAATCAATCAAATTATTCATTTACCTGTTTTCTTCCTGAAACCCCATGCTTTTGTTGAAGAGAAAAGACTTCTTTCCCTGTGTGTCAGATATGCACTGGCATTCTACCTGCAAAGGATCAAACCAATCAGAAAATCACCAAGACTATTTCTTGCTGTAGCAGAAATCTCTATATGGATTTCTGGATGCATCATCATGAGCTACCAATTAGTGTGTATCCCTCCATGGGATGGGATAAGGGCACACTCCAGGAGAGCACAAACTGCTTCTACAACATTTCTACATGAGGCATTTATATTGGAAATATGCAGAACAGCTAACTGGAGTTCCATTTGCTTGTTCAGAAAACATTACACACTAGTTCAGGCCCCTGCTGCAGATTCTTCTGGAGGTGAAACTTGTAGGAACTTGGGCAAAACACCACCTTCTACCTGAAAGGCTAGTGTCTATAGGACTGTGCGAACATTCTTGTAATGTGGTTTGGGAAAATGGAGCCTTGATCCTTTGTTCCTTGGTGCTATTTGCCAGAGACTAGGGTTGGCTTACCTTAGTGGTAACAAGCTTCTTGGATCCTGTCAAGCTTTATCCTCCTTTATAGTATTTCACATGAAGCCAATTCCACCCGAATGAGCCTACTGTTCTTCCTCTCTGTACAAACTCTGCATTCTTTTCCACCCCTTGACAAGATGTTGCATTTGTTGAATATTAAAATGGGAGATTGTTTATCTTTTGTGAAGGGACACACCATCATTCTAGTAGAGAGGAGCTAACGAGTTCTTCTGGGCTCAGCCAGCATTAATCAGATACATTTGTAAGGCTTGCTCTGCCTGGAGTGAGGGGGAAGTTAAAAGGGAAAGGATGGGGTGGTAAACAAGAAGAAGACTGCTGTACCTCAGACTGCAGAGACAGCAATCAGGTAAGAAGGAGACTGTTGCAGGCCTCACAGCCCTGAGACTTCATGGACCAGGTACAAAATGGGGTGACACAAGAGAAAGCGCTGGAGGCAGGCCCTAAGTAAGGACACTATACTAGTACCAAAGGGACAACCCCAAAAGACTGCCTAAAAGACAGACCACCTTTGCCTTTCTCTTCTTTTTCGCTGATTCCCCTCTCTGTAAAGGGAAAGAGAGAGAAAATGATCTTTTTTTGTTTTTCTTTTGCTTGGAGATGCCCTCGTGTGCTACAAACAGGGAAGGACATTGCAAACAACTTGATTTGTCATCTGGTTGGGCACTCAGGGGAGTTCCAACCTCTTCTCTTCTCTTCGGAGTTTGAAAGTCAAAGCAACTGTGTGTCTGTTATGAGCATTACACCAAGGGTACCTAATTTTATAGGCTGCTAAACCTTGTCCTGAGCTTGTCAGATACAATATACCTAGAGAAGTCTCTGCTTCATGGGCAATGAGTGCCAAGGAATATGTTTCCAATGTGTGAAAGAGAACAATCTGATCATGTATTGGGAACAAATATTTAATAATGGACTCTTCAAGCTAACAGAGAAGAGTATAACGTGATCCAAAGGCTGGAAACCGAAGTTGGATAAATTCAGACTAGATATAAGGTATACATTTGTAACAGTGAGAATAATTAACCACTGAAACAATTTAGCAAGGGTCATGGCAGATTCTCCATCATTGACCATTTTAAAATCAAGGTTGGAGGTTTTTCTGAAAGATATACTCTAGGAATTATTTAGGGGCAGTTCTATTGTCTGTGTTATAAAGGATGCCAGACTAGATGATCAAAGTGGTCCCTTCTGGCTTTGGACTCTGCGATTCTCCTCACTCCTTGTGTATGTCAATATCAAAGTGTCTCTATGCTCTTCAAGATCTGCCCTTTGGCCATGAGGCTCTGGTAGTAATACACCATGGTAGTTTCGCTTACTGGGGTTGCTGCTTACTATGTCTGCTGTCTGCCTCATAATTCTTTGTTGTAGAATTTCAGAAGAGAGACATGAAAAGGGGAATTTATTTATTAGTAAGTCTGTCTGTTACAGTGTCTGCACCCATCCTACATGACCCACTTTGCCCTGCAGGGAGTGATTGGTGATTAATTTATTTTTTACACTGTTTCTGTTTCTCTGGCTCTGGAAGTTTCTCTAACTGAAAAGAGAGCCAGGGCATGGTGAGTTATGGTGGGGCTATATATTGTATGTACTCTTGGGACTATGCTGAGGAATTTTGGACTATGGTTGTGGGACTTTTATTATGACACATGCGAGGGGACGTTTGTAATAAATTAACCCCACCAGGCCTCTTTGTCCTCAGAAAGAGTCTGTGGACTATTTGTGGGGAATCAAGAGGGAAAATGAGGTGAGGGGCCATTTGCAGGGCTGCCCTGAGGCAACGAGAGGATGTTTGGAAGGAGGAAACTATATGTTTACAACCCTGCCGCAACTCAATAAGCACTTCACAAGATCTGTTGAGTTGTGTAGAAATGTTATTACAGCATTTTCTAGTAAAACAGTTATTAGCCTGTGTAGCGAGGCAGTGGGATACCCCACAGCCCTGCTGAGGGATAAGCCTCCCCTAGCACCAACATGGGCGGAGCCAGTGGATCCTGCGCCCGCCTCTCAGAGGTAACGGCACAGGACAGGAAGTAAAAAAGCCCCACAGCAAAGCTCAGTTAAAAGCAAGCCGCTGGAGAGGTCAGATGCCTGTAGCCTAGCTCTGGGTTGGGGGACGTCGGCAGGCTGCGGCCAACCCGACGACTGGCCTGGCCAGCCGAGCCTACCCCTCGCCAGCTACCCTGAGGAGCAGCTGATCCTACCCTTCACTAGTTACCTGGAGGAACCGATGGTGCTGGGAACCGCTGGGGACACCGGCCAAACCCAGGTACGAGAAGGAGTCTGGAAGTAGCCTGGGGGCAGCCAACCCTGGTCTGGCTGCAGCTCAGCCAGAACCCATGTCAGTGTGTTGTGGTCAAGATCCCCACTGATGCAGCAGCGAGTCTTCTGTCGCTTCTAGGGCCCCAGGCTGGGACGCAGTGGAGTGGGTGGGCCTGTGTCCCCACTGCCACCCCACTCACAGGTGGCAGTCTCCCCCTCGCACCAGACACTGAGGCCTGAGCACCTGACTGTGTGTTTTGCTGCCCCACCCTGACCTAGGGCCAGGGCTCCTATTGGACTATTGGCTCAGCCCCCGCCTAAGGGCCCTGAGCCCCTGACCATTTGTTTACTTTACTTGGTAAGAACAATGTGTGGGTTTTAATAATGTGGGTATAATTATGTTTGCATTTTAAGATAGATTATGTCCTTAACTTTATTTCTTTGCTTTTATAGTGTGAAGTTTTTGTAGGTGATGTAAATGATAAGTACATTATTGTCACTTAGCAACTTTACTCTTTTTGGTTCTAAATTACTGGTTTTGTTATTGGAAAGGAGTCCTTTGAATAGTAAATGGGATTTTATAATCTATAATTTCTTATTTTGATCTTTGTGTGTGTACATATATACAGTATGTAATTATGGAGAGGGGAGGGGAGAGATAATTACATACATTTTAATGTTGCAAAATCAAGAATGAAGAAATACCGGAATTAAGGTTGCCTGTGCAACCTTAATTCAGCCTCTTTGTGTTTATGAATTATGATAGGATGAATTCTTCCATTGACCTAGCTAACACAGGTGATGACTTTGTTTTTGCTGGTGGATACTTTTGAAGAGGTGTATGTGTTTGGGGTGGGGAGGGCTCTGCCAGTTATACAGGGGGCAGGGGAGGAGAGGCCATTTTCAGCATATTTATACACTTATTTCATATTCTAGTTATTGAATATGTGTCTATCATTGGTATCTTAACAATTTAATCATTATTAAAATAGTAATGAACTACATAATGACATTACAGTATATTAAAATCATTGCATTCACGTACAAGCTGTCTTCACTAATGCCCCAGTTTAAAAACATTACATCTCATGGTAGCTTTCTGGATGAACACAGCAACACTGTGGCTCGTGGGTACTCAGTACCAGGTTTACAATGGTGCCATGGCACCAGACACACGCGCAGAAGGGGCCCTGGCACCCGAACCATGGCTTTGCCACCCCCACTCCACATGCCCTCTGCCATGAGGCCCTGCCCCAATCAGCCCCTTGTCCCTGAGGCCCCAGTTGCTGCTCACTCCTTCCCACCCTCACCCTTTTCCCCCTACTCCCTCCTCTCAGACCCCTCTCCCACTGTGAGTGGCAGGCTGGGCCTCAGGGCAAAGAGGACGAGTGGAGGCAGGGCCTTGGGGTGGAGTACTGGCAGACGGGGGGCGGGGGGGGTCCACAGTCTGGGTGCCAGGGCCTACAAAAGATTAATCCAGCCCCCTATTTTTTTTTTGGTGCGTACTTGAGCCCCAAAGCATCCATGGAGTGGATAGCCTATGCTAGGTACTGCCTCTCAGGGAGTTGGGTTAACTACAGCAATAGGAGAACCCTTCTCATTGCTGTAGTGAGGTTCTACCCTGAAGCACTATGGTGGTACACCTGCAGGATGCAGCCATGCTGCTGTAGAAGTTTGTGTTAACATAGATTAAATGAGGGTGGTTAAAGTTATTTTAAGAGACCAAAACATTAAGATCCCTCTAATTTAATAGTTATAACATTAAAAATAATATTTGTACTATCTGGATGTGATGGACAAGTTACAGAGATGCCAACGCCACTACTGGACTATGAGGCAGGCAAGAGAAATGGAAGAAATTATTAATTTACTTTGGAAGTAAATGGCCTGGATTTTTAAAAATTCAGCTTCCATTTATACACCCAAATGAAATAACCAGACTTTTAAGTGCTCCATAGCCAGCTGCTCCAATTGTTCTCATTCACTCTGCGCGCTTTTGAAAATCTGGCCATTGCATTTATGGAACCTGGACTTTTTTACAATGTCTTTTACTAGAATTTATACTATGAAGAGGTAATCTGAATATATTGAGAATTCTCTGACTCGGATAGGAGGCATTGTTAGCATGTGATTATTACCATTTTACTGTCAAAACCCAATTACAAATGTTCTTGTAAGTTTTTTGCTCATACAAATTGCATGTTCACAGCAGAAACATCATAATGCTTCATATCTCCTCCTGGTAAGGCAAACTTGGTGTCCTGTTCAAAAACAGCTTGGAAATGGGCAAATGAGTGGTATTCAGGCCTATACAAATTGTAAATATTTTTGGGAATAACTTCATTGTTATGGTTAATTTTAGGTGACATGAAGTGAATGAATACATCAGAAATGTGAGAGACTATTACTGATTAGCTTGCTGCTATCAGTCTGGAGAACACGTGAACCATTTATTTCTGGAACTATTATATGCAGAATATTTGAGAAATGTGGACATGTTCTTCCTGTTGCTGAGGAATGTGAATGCTAATGATCTGGAGATATGCTAGCCCCTGCTGGCAAACTGCTCTTTCTTCAGGATAATATTTTCATGCCAGAAGACTGAAAGTTATGAATGAAATAGTTTAGTCTTTGTTTGGAGACACTTTTTGTTCCAAACATTCACTTTAAAACTGGAGTAAGAAATAAAGCTACTTTTGATTAGAAAATCTACATTTTTGACTGTAGCTAAATTTGTATACAAGAAAATGATTTTTAATCACAAAAATAATGAAGTTCGCAGAGACTGTTTCAAAACATTGTTTCAGCTTACTGTTTGTTAAACAAATACATTTTGGATGTAGAGTACTTTAAAAGGATTCACCAAAAAACTTCATATGGAACTTGTCTGTGTAATTAAAATTGGGGTAAAAAATAATGTGCAATTTAGAACTCGATGGAGTACTGAGAAAAGCACATGATGTTTAGCTACTTCTGTTTACTATAAAAAGTGCTCAAAGTACTTGTGGGTACACTGGATACTTAGAGCTGGCATGAAAACTTGTATGATTCTTGTAAGTACCGCACACTCTATCTAATCTGGAGGTATCAGGATGTACAGTATTTTTTTAGGAAAATACTTTTGTAGGAAATGTCTTTTTAAAATGGTGCATCCAACTGGCTTAGAGAATGGGGAAAGGACCGTTTACATGTTTGTGCGTACACAGTACTAAAAAGAATATTGTTTGCAAATTAGGAAATGCCAGAATGAAAGTTGTTTATGCAACCTTAATTCAGCCAATATGCTTTATGATAGCAATCAGACTATTTTTTTCCATAGGGTCCTGGCTCACTGAGTGCACAGAATGGATGGTACTCAATTAAAGGGCACTATTCAATATTTTGTTTTATCCTCATTATTCAATGTGTGGCCTCAGGCCTTATTTAGTAGACACTAGTCAAACCTTGCTCTGAAGACAGAATTATTAATTTTCTTAGACTTTTCTATGGTGCTCAACACTATAGTACGTGAGTGCTTCACATACCTTAAATAATCTTTATAATGCCGCTTTGAGGTGTGGGGGAGGTATTATCTCCATTTTACAAATAAGGAACAGAGGCACAACAGAGAGGTTAAGGTGAAACCTTAATTTTGGGTGCTGAATTTGAGATGCCCAGGGCTTGACTTTTCTGAGTACTTACCATTGTATAGCACTCTATATGTTCAAAGCACAATTTTCATTGGCTTAATTTGCACGTATGAAGTGCTCAGCACTTCACAAATAGACCCAGGAGTCTCAAACTTGGCAACCAGAAAATGAGGAACCTTTGGCCACCAGTGAAAAGTTTTGGTTTGACTATCATCAGATAGGAACTCGGTGGCAGAGGCAGGGATAAAATTTAATCCTGCAGAGCAGCATTCATCTGCCTTCTCCATGGGTCTATCCCTTCTTTTCCTGATGTCCCATGCCTGCTCATTCACTACACAACTTCTGATTTCTGCAACAAATGAAGCAGGGTCCTACAGCCCAGTCATTCTCAACCTTTTTTCCTTTGCAGAACCCTCAAATATTTTGAACAAAGGTACTGAAATCTTAGACATAGTCTGTGGACCTCTGGGGTCCCTGGACCATAGGCTGAAAACCACTGTTCTGTGGTAATGACAACCTTTTGTGGACCCCTTGGACATAGTCTGCAGACCCTCAATGGTTCACAGACCACAGGTTGAGAACCACCACTACAGACAATAGTGTCCTTCAGCATAAAGCCCTTATTCATTCCCAGATCAGTTCCAACCTATGCACTGAATGAAGCAGGGGTCTTATGGAAAAAATGTCAAAAACCTGACTTCACCTTTTGAAAATGCCAGTATACATCTGCTGTATATTTAGGCCTTTAAATACCTTTAAAAATTTAGCCCTAAGTTTTTTGAAAATCAAACTTTGGCTCCCAAGTCACATAAATGCTTTTCAAATTTTACCTATAATTTGCCCTGAAGATGGATCTACTAGAAAAATCACCAGTATTGAGGTATAAAGGTCTTGGCTGTCTTCTGGAAGGTGCCTGACTACTTAACTTAAAATATGAGAGAAATTACAATAGAACAATTACAATAGAACTAGTCTTATTTGTACTGAGTACAGTAGCTGAAATCTGTCTGACCTTAAGAAATAGAATTCAAATGTGTGTTGCCTTGTAATGATTTGAGGAATCTGTCAATGCACAGTTTATGAATTCTGGATTATGTTACTCAACTGCCATATCATTGAATGTTTCAATGTGTAGGCGAGTTGCATCATACGTGCATTTAACTTATGTGAATTCAACTATACGCACTCAGCAAAAAAAAAAAGAAAAACAAGATACCTGTAAATAGTGCCCAATGAGCATATGCCCTGGAGTGAGTGTGAGATGGGAGACATGAATCTGCTGTTCCCTCAGTCGGTCTCAGTTCCTGCACGCCTCTCATAGTGTGAGCATGTCGCTGTGCTGAGTGTGATTCTAGTGTTTAAAGATACATGTTTTTTCTACAACATGGCCCTTAAACGCAAGCTAACTACTTCATCTGGTGCTCAACCGAAGAAACAGCGATCTGTTCCAACGTTGGAGGAAAAAACTGGTTGTGTTGGACTTATTGAGAGAGAGTATGTCGGTCTCCAACGTAGTGTGTAAATGTGGCTGCAACGAATCTAGCATCCGTGCCATCAAGATTAGAGAGAGAAATTCGTCAAGCTGTGGCATCAAGTGCTCCAATAACTGCTAAGGTGACAAACCAGGTGTGTGATAAGACTTTAGTGAAGACTGAAAAGGCATTAAATTTATGGCTGGAAGACGTGTGCCTATCAATGGCAATACATTGCGAGAAAAGGCTCTTAGCCTCTGCGCACTGTTCAAACCTCCTGCTGAAGAGGGACAGCCTTCTGATTAGAAGGAATTCAAAGCCAGCCAAGGTTGACTTAACAGTTTTAGGAACCGCTTCAACCTCAGAAATGTGCGACTACTGGTGAAGCTGCAGCTGTCAATGAAGAGGCAGCAAAAGCTACCCCGGACAATTAAAGAAAATCATAGAAGAAAAGAGCTATCTTCCGGAACAAGTTTTTAATGCTGATGAGACTGGGCTCTTCTGGAAAAAAGTGCCTAATCGCACTTATTTTGAAATCAGAAAGACAAGCCCCTGGCTTCAAAGCAGCTAAAGACTGTGTGACTGTGTTTTGCGTCAATACAGCTGGGCATTTAATAAAGCTGGGCTTGCTCTACAGGGCTGAAAATCCCCGTGCCCTAAAAGGAAAGAACAAAAATCTCCTGCCTGTGTTCTGGCAATCAAATAAAAAGGCTTGGGTGACAGCAGCATTATTTCTGGATTGGTTCCATAAGTGTTTCATTCCGGAGGCCAAGCAGTACCTCAAAGAGAAAGGACTTGACTTTAAAGTGTTGCTGATCGTAGATAATGCTCTTGGCCACCCTGCGGTGCTCCGGTTTGCACATAACAATGAAGTCGTCTTTCTCCCCTCCAATACTACCTCCATCCTCCAACCTCTCGACCAAGGCATGATTAGCTGTTTCAAGGCCACGTACACGAGGCTTATGTTCTCACGGATACGTAGTGCTATGGATGCTGATTCCAAACTTAATGTGATGGAGTGTTGGAAGTCCTTCAACACTACCAATTGCATTCCTTATATTAAACAGGCAAGGGATGCAATCAAGCCTGAAACACTCAATGCATGTTTGCAAAACCTATGGAAAGAATGTGTGAATGATTTTAAGGGTTTCCCAACTATTGACAAAGAAGTGAAACGCATTGTTCAGATAGCCAGGCAAGTGGGTGGTGATGGCGTCATTGACATCCTAGAGGAAGAAATTGAAGAATTAACTGAAAGCTATAGAGAAACATTGACTAACAAAGAGTTAGAGGAACTGATAAAATCATCTACAGAAGACGAAGATGACGACAACAAACAGGAAGAGCCAGTAAGTTGGAATCTTCATAAATTTGCTGAAGTGTTCCAAGCAGTGAAACACTTGAGTGATTTAATTTCTGAATATGATCCCTATGTGGAACGAAGCCTCAAAATCACACGTAGTATTCTGGATGATTTGAGACCGTATCAAGAAATGTTTGAGCAGCTCAAGAGACAACAGCGACAGTTGCCGATCACCATGTTTTTCAAGGAAAAACAACCAGCAGCAGATGAGTCTACGCAATCAACTTCTCGAGCTGAACCAGAGCCAACCACTTTGTCTACGACTCGCTCTCCATCACCCAAGTTCTCCATCGCCTCTTTTTCTTGGATTGACATTAAGCCTTGACAACCCCCTGCAATTAAAAATTCAGTATTTTAAAATTATATTTTGCATATGTACTCTTTATTATATACTGTACATTACTGTATACATTATACATTCATATTAGTGTACAGGGTTGTATATACAAAACCATGTACAGTATGCTGTACTTTATAGGCAATTTAAGGGATTTTTCAAGGGTAATTTTGACTATATGTGATTTTGCCTTACCACTTTAGAACCTAATTTGCGTGTAAGATGCGATTCCACTGTATGTGGAATCCACCATCTACTACTAGGGCCCTGTCACCCAGCTCCATGAGGAGGAACAACAGAGGATCATTAAATCTTGATGACTCCCATTCAAGTGAGAGTTCTTTGGAACAATGAGATGGTTGAAGCCTAGGGAAACCAGCTCAGATTCCACCTCATCTAACATCCCATCACAGGCCATTGGGCATATTTACTGCTAATAGTCAATAGTCAAAGACCAATTAATTGCCAGAATTAGGCTATCCCATCATATCATCTCCTCCATAAACTTATCAAGCTTAGTCTTGAAGCCAGATATGTATTTTGTCCCCACTGCTCCCCTTAGAAGGCTGTTCCAGAACTTCACTCCTCTGATTGTTAGAAACCATCTAATTTCAAGTCTAAACTTCCTGATAGCCAGTTTATATCCATTTGTTGTACTTAGATAGAAGAGGAAACTGCGTCCAGAGATAGAACCTTGGCACAGTGACTTGACTGACCTGGCAGCTACAGAGTGGGTAATGTTTCAGCAATGAGGGACCTCAGACAAATCTGAAAAGATTTGAACTAACTTTAAAAATCTTTGATTATTTTCTAGTAGATAGAAATTGAGAATTCGTTCTCCTTTCCCGTGCTTGCCCCCTTCCTTTTCCTCTTTTCCTATTCCTTTATTACATTTTTTCCTGTTCTCCCCTCATTTAAATATTAAAAAATCAGCAGCCTGGTGATTATCCAGCAGAGGAAGCTTTGCCAGGGCTGCATGACAGACCCAAAGAGGTTTGTGAAATGAGTGCTCATGGAAGAAGACTTAAATGAAGAAAAAAATATGTGATCGGCCTCATGATTATTGAGAATATCCTATGTCGGAATGGCAAGAGAATAAGAATTGAGCTGAAAGCAGTTTTTCAAAGAGGTCGTCCAACTGATCATTGAAGATAAATAAGTTTCACCTAATTTTCAGTTAGTAGATTGTCTATGAACAAATTGTGTAAAATTTGAATAATGAATTTCACACTTCTTAAGTGAATAAGTCTTGGTCTGCACATCATTTGTGAAGCATTCATTGTTGATATTTGAACATTTATATTAGCACTTTGCATTTGTGTTGGTTAGTTAAATAACTTGCATGGTATTGATTTTTCTCTGCTTGAATGACACATTTAACCAACCAAGAGTATGAATTTCAAATAGTAACTTTCAGTGTGTAATTAATGTTGAATTCATATGGTTGTTCAGTGGTTATGTAATTCAAAAATTGCTTTTGACAAATAATCAAGAATTGCGCATTAAATTCACGACTTGTGAATATCCATGCTAGTAAACAGTTTTCTGCAATAATGGTAAAACATGAACACATAGTGAGTATGAACACAATCAATTACATTCCTTTACAAATATAAACAAAATACTTGCTGAAAATTTTAGCTCTATTCATTCAACTCTACCTTCCATATATGGTTTTTGTTTAATTTTGTGTCTTGCATGCCCATTATTTAAAGCAGAGATTAATGACGATTGGTAGGTGCTGTTCTTGTGCAGCAGTTTCACATATAACTATGACAATATTGGCCTGGAATAACCCTATTTTGTCCAGCACTGAGTCTCTATTGAACAGTCTTCTCCATTGCTACAAATCGATAGGTTTTTTTTCTGAAGCTCAGAAACTTCCTTTGGATTAGTCAGATGAGAATACTAAAGCTCATTTTCAGTTATGATTTGAGCCCAGGTCCCAGTAGTGACAGGTTCATGCATTTAACCCACAGAACCATCTAGCTTCTCACAAACAACTTTCCTGCAAGGAATATGAGCAAGGCACTTAATTTCATGCTTCAAAAAATACCCCAGGTTGAAACGAACATAATTTTGAAGTGTTAGCCAGCCAGGTAATGCTAATTAAGTATTTGCTGCATATATATAATCTTCTCGCACAAACCCCAGTAGCAAGGGGGCTATAGCCCAAGAGAAGACACCACTTTTGGGCCCCCATGGGGTCCACAACAGGGTTTTGCATTGTTGACTTCTCTGGCAGCAGGAAGAAAGGGGCCGGGGATGTGACCCTAGCAACCCTCCTCCTTCAACCAATGGGAAGAGAGGAGACAACAGTAGCTAATTATTGGCAGAAGACAGCCAGGCAGACTGCAAGCATTCTCTGACTCTGTGCAGAGCCTAGATGCCAGGGAAAGCAGGCCTCCCTTCAGATGGCACAGATTAGCCAGGAAGTGGAGGGGAGAGATGGTCTCCTGAGCTTGCCAGGACAGCATTTCCAGGCCCGGCAGCTTGCCTGTCTGTAACCTCAGCCTGCAGAAAAGCCTCAGGAAGGAACAATCCACTCTTCCTGCCATCAGCATGCCAGCAACAAGAAGAGACAGCGCATCTTTCCAGGCACTACCTGTAGCCTGCTTGCCCTGCAGGCAGCCTATGCCAGATTAGGGTTGTCAGGTGTCTGGTTTTCAACTAGAACACCTGGTCAGAAAGGGACCCTGGCAGCTCCGGTCAGCAGTGCTGACCAGGCTGTGAAAAGTCCAATTGGTGGCGCAGTGAGGATAAGGCAGGCTCCCTGCCTGCCTTAGCTCCACGCAGCTCCTGGAAGCAGTGGCATGTCCCCTCCTCCAGCTTCTAGGTGTGGGGGCAGCCAGAGGGCTCCAGCCAATGGGAGCTGCAGGGATGGTACCTGCAGATGGGGCAGCACACAGAGCCACCTGGCCATGCCTCTGCGTAGGAGCTGGAGGGGAGACATACCGTTGCTTCCAGGAGCCTCCTGAGATAAGCGCCACCTGGAGCCTGCATTCTCCCTCCCATACCCCAACCCCCAGCCATGAGCCCCCTCCTGAACCACAAACCCCTCATCCCCTGACCCACACCAAAGCCTGCACCCCCAGCTCGAGCCCTCACTCCCCCTGCACCACAACCCCCAGGCTCAGCCTGGAGCCCCCTCCTGCACTCTGAACCCCTCATTTCTGGCCCCATCCCAGAGCCCACTCTCACAGATGGAACCCTCACCCCCTTCCTTGTGCCAACCCCTTGCCCCAGCCCAGAGCCCCCTCCTGCACACCAGAGCCTGTACTCTCAGCCAGAGACCTCACCTCTCCCACACCTTAATCCCCTGCTCCAGTCCAGTGAAAATGAGTGAGGGTGGGGGAGAGTGAGTTACCGAGGTAGGGAGGATGGAGTGAGTGGGGGACGGGGCCTCAGAGAGGGGAGGGATAAAGGTGGGGCACAGCATTGGGACGGGGGCGGGGCAAAGTTGTTCGATTTTCTGCAATCAGAAAGTTGGCAACCCTATACCAGATATGGGATTTTGGATCCAGAGACCTGACCTGCTTACAGGTGAACCTGCGGGTTCCAAGTTTTAAAGGCTGTCAGTACTGTTCCAGAACAGAAGGGAGGGGGACAGTTAATTCCTCGCCAGCGATCCCCAGAGAGGACCTGCTTGCCTGCATCAGTCTCCTGTCCACTCAGGCAGAAGAGAAACCTGAGTGAGATAGGTAGATAGGGTTTAATTTTGCACCTTTAAGGCAGGTTGCATCTGTGAAAGAGCTTTCATCTACCTGGATCATCAAGACCTGGACTGTATAGTAAAGTGAGTTTCTAACAGCATCTCCTTACAGGCCTGCCACATGTCTCCATGTAGATCACCTGGGTATCTGAGACGGGGGACAGAGAACTGATGGCAGAGACACTTTTGTTTAGGAACACTGGGGGAGTACCTGGTCACGTGACCTAGTATGCTTGCTGGTATAAACTTTAGTAATTAAAAAGCTTGATTATTACCTCATCATTTTAATCATTTAATGTTTTTACTGATTGTATATTTCTCTCTAATCAAATACTTTCATTAAGTTTATAGTTGTTGTTTTTAATTTGTTAGCTTGTCTGAGTTTAAATTCAAGTGTGGTTAATCCCTTGTCTCACTGGAGGCACTGCTGAGTAGTTTTTTTATTTAGCATATTAGGAGGAGGTGTCAGGCACCTATCAGCAGCACCACAAAATGAGCCCAGGAAATAAGAGTCTTTGGAACTGTCCAGAGACTTTGAGGAATCCCTCTTATATATGTACATCATACAGGTACTAAGCCAGGGTTGATAGGGGGATTATGAATGTATTTATTTATTTCCTTCTTGTAAAAAATTATCCCTGTGGTTTCAGACAGTATTGTAATATTAATGGTGAAAATCTACAACGGGAATGCTCTTATGTTTAGAAAGTACCTATTGCATTGTGGAAGTGATCCAAAACAAATAATGATATCAAATTAGCCTTTGTACAAAACCCAGTTTGAATATATTTTGTGGGAATGTAATCAGCATAGTTGATAACTGTTTATTGCACATTCTAAGTGAACCTGTATAATACTTTAATTTAGTGGACCATATCGATTATTAAGGAGAACTCTCCATTGATTTCTTTGTAAAAATCTGTTTAAAAATTGGTGTGATATGACATGGTATTATTAGCACTAGGATAAAACTGAATCTCAGAGTTTTTTTTTTAGACTGGAAAGTTTAACAGACTACACGCTCTTCTTGGTCTAGGGATGAAGTTTCTGTAGATAAATGTCAGGTTACAGTACTTGCCCTGGAAATTAGAAACCTGACTTTTACTTTGTTAACTTTAGTGTTGATGTACTTTAGATCTTCAATGGTAGACATTCAACAATGAGAACTTCCCTTCCTTTCCATCTCCCCCTGTATTTATTAAGCTAATTTATTAAAAAAACATTTTAATAAGGAAGCTGTTTTCTCTCCCACCCCCCCACCCCCAGAAAGCAGAGCTTTAAGTATATTGTACATTAAAGAGAGATGTGGGTGGATGGGTATTGATTTTCACCGTATATCCTGAAAACATTTCAACTATATAAACTAGATTAAATTTGACTTCATCCCATATTTTCTCAAATTAGAATCCTGTTTAACTGTTTTATCATTTTCATTACTGTTTGTAGAAGTTGATATTTTTCTGATGATAAAATGCAAACATTCAGTAATAGACTTCATTCACCTGATAGAGTCTTTAGATAATCTAAACCTTTCCTTTCTAAACATGCATAACGTTCACTGTAGGGCCATGAATGTCTCTTGGGCAAGAAATTAATTTCTGACATTGTAATAAAAAATGTGTGTCAAGGGTATGCAGCTCTTTTTTGTTAACTAGGCAAATTTCACTGCAGTATTTGTCTGCAGCACGAGTGTACTTACAAGTCAGTTCTGCAGCTGAACTACAATCTTCTCTTCAGAGTGTAGATTTAAGGGATTATTTTCAGGCTTGCAGTATTTGTTGAACAGGAACTTTTAAAAATATTTTTCTAAGGCAAAATCCAAGGTTATTACTCAGCTTTTGCTCAAACCTTAATTGGATGAACTCCACAGTGTTCTCTGGGGAGTTTTCGCTGAAAAAGATTGCATGAAAAGGGCCTGATACAAAGCGCACTGAAGTCAATGGGCATCTTAACAATGAGGTTTGGATCAATCTCAAAGTGAGTAAGGATTAGAGGTTTTGGCTCCTAGTGAGGTTTATTAGACTATTTGAACAATGTTTTGGAGAGAAAAATACACTATTTATGGGTTACTGGAATGGTGAAATCTGTAGTGATCAGTTTGAGAGACTTCTTTGCTATTATATGCTGTAAAGTATACTAAAGAACAAGGTATTCAGTAAAGGAGTGAGATGCTATAGCCGCAGTATTATGTAAACCAATTTCTTCCTTATATAAAACTTGTCTTCTTTTCTGGGGTTTAGAAACTAATATGAACTGACTGATATTAAAGTGATTCTGAGTTGTTTATGAATATAGAACATGGAGAGTATTTTGATATTCCTATTCACCCACTAGTAAAAGCCATTTCCTTTGATGCCAGGGACCATGCGTTAGAGATGAGGTGGGATAGTTTGTGACTATTAAATGATATTTATGAACCATTTTTTGATCTTGGTACTTGGGCGTGTGAATCAGATCTTTTTCCTCTGAACGTGTTACTCAGTGGAATCAGTAGAGTTGTTTTCAAGCTGATCTGTGGATCCCTGGGGGTCCACAGACCATGTCTAAGATTTCCAAAGGAGTCCGCACCTCCATTTGAAATGTTTTTAGAGGTGTGCAAATGAAAAAAGGTTGAAAACCACTGGATTAGTATAATATTGGCTATATGTCTAGAAATAAAATGTCCAAAATATGTTCAGTGGAGCTATGCCAATTCACACCACATGAAATGTTGCTTAATATGTGACCCAAAAAACATACTGGCTAAGCTTAACTGATCTTTTGTCACCGTCTCTCTTTTCTTTCATGTAAAGGAACTTCACAGGTTTTAGTGCTAATGGAGTATTTTCAGTATTCAGCAACTATGAGCCAGCCTTCATTAGGTAGCCTTAGCATGCATGCATGAGAATAAGATACAGTGGAAACTCAGTTATGAACACCTTGGGAATGGAAGTTTTTTTGTAACACTGAAATGTTCGTAACTCTGAACAAAACATTATGGCTGTTCTTTCATTGAATTAATACAGATCCAAAACTTTACTATGAAGAAGAAAAAATGCTTCTTTCCCTCTATTTATTTTCCCTTTAGTCCTGTTATTATTTTTAACACAGTACTGTACTTGGTTTGGGTTTTTTTTGGTCTCTGCTGCTGCTTGATTATGTACTTTTGGTTCCAAGTGATGTGTGTAGTTGATGGGTCAATTTGTAACTCTGAGGTTCTAGGGTACAGTGTGGGATTCCTGCCTGATTGCTCTGTTCATGTTAGTGTTCTGGCTCCTGATTAAAATAAAGCACATGCTAATGCTTTGATATTAATTTTTACCGGTGATTTTTAAAAAAACCTTCCCCAGTTTCTTTCAGTTCTTGACAATTATTGTTTAAGCATGTAAGTGAGAATCTAGGTCAAGATCCTCAGCTACTATAAATCACCTGATAGAACTACACCAATTCACACTAGAAGAGGATCAGGACCATAATGTGAAAATTATCAGAATTTACCCAATGTAGTTAATCAAATTTTGTGACATACTTTAAATTTCACATATCGATATCTTCCATCTCATACAACAAGAGGCCTGAAAAATATTGGCAGTTAAAATGATAGAATCAGTTTCTTTAAAAAAACATCTGCAGTCATTTTTATTTTGTGTGATTATAAAGCATTTGGATGGCCATCCGCACTAAAAGATATGAGATGTTCATATCAGTCACTTAACAAAATTTTGAATTAGTTAATGTGCAGTTCCACAAGAGCATATGGAATCCACAAATTTCAAAGTTCTTCTTTGAGTATTGCTCTCTATAGAACACGATTTGTGTTTTGTGTTTGAATGACAGCTTTCTGGAGTTGGGTGGCTGGGTGCCCAGAGCCTCCGCCCCAGTTTCTTGGGCATCTGAATGAGGAGGATATGGAACTTGGAGAAGAGGGCAGGTGGTTATACAGTGGATGCAGGGGGGATCTGTGCTATTTTGGGATTTTGTGGATGCCGAAGAGAAGAAACGGATACAGGAGGTTCCATCTCTGTAGTTATTCACCGTAGGATACGTGAGTGCTCTGTGCATGTGGGACTGGAAATTCTTCAATAGTAGTGTCTATTGGTTTGCACTAGGGCCTCCATCCAAGGGCATAAAGGGTGACATGGACTGACCACCTTGTGGTTACTTTTCTACCACTTGCAATCTGGGATGGAACCTGCAGCACCACCCATTAGCCTCAGCATCACTTCCTGCCTCTGCTCATCATGCTCACTTAATGCTTTCCTGGCCTCTGCCACTGAATGCCTCCATGCATTCAGCTGTGCCGTATCAGTGCGGGAGGACTGCATGAGCTCGGAAAACATGTCATTGTGAGTGCATTCTTTTCACCTTGTAATCTGCAATAACCTTAGGTGCAGAGATGATAGAAACATTTGCACCTGTGGGGGGATAAAAAGGAAGAGTAAAATTTAAGATGATACATTTCTGAGAACAAAAGGGAGACTCTTTCACAGTGAATCAAGCTAGTCACAGCAGACAGCACATGTGATGTAGGTACAAGATCGCATTTTGCCTGTTATATTGAGCGCTGGGCAACATAATTCAGTTTCCAGGCAGCCATGGTAAGCCAATGGGTATGCGGGGTTGGTTTCTTATGCCTTCATAACATGTGGGGATGGTTTCAAACTGCAGCGCCCTCCTTTCCCATAGCAAGCAATGCCGTTTGGGTTTTACATTGAAAAGGAAGGCCTGTGATTTTTGGGTGAATGTGCAGCACACACCTTCTCCCACCCCTCTGTGTGGCTATTCTCTGGGATGATCCCTTCGTCCCTTCCCCCACTGTGTAACCATTCTCCAGGATGATCTCTTTTAGCCAAACGGAAACAGTCCAGCATGAACAGGGTCCTTTTACTATTCCCTTACAAAAATTCCCCTATTTCAACCAGGTGACCATGGAATGATATCACTCTCCTGAGGCTAATACAGAAGGATATAGACCGAATGTTGTTTGAATGCGACCAAAACCCAGGACTAATCACTGCCATGCTTTGCGCTGCAATCATTCCAGACTACTTGCTACTGGCTTGGCATGGTAAAGTGTCCTACCATGGAGGACAAAATAAGGAAGCCCTCCCCAAAAACCTTGTGCAAAGGCTTTCAGAGTACCTCCAGGAGAGCTTCATGGTGATGTCCCTGGAGGATTCCCGCTCCATCCCTGAAACATTAACAGACTTTTCCAGTAACTGTACTGGCCACGAATGCATCTCTAGTCTTCAGGGAAATCAAACATTAAATACTATTGCTTTTAAACCCTGTACTGTAGTTATAAATATGCACTCACCAGAGGTGCCTTCTCTGCCTTGAAAATCCCACCTGGGAGGGTATTGGCTCCAGGGTGATGAAAAAGTCCTGGCTGCCGGGGAGAAGGGATTCACCACTTGCCTGCTGCACATTCTTCTTCTTCTCCTCCTCTTCCTCAGCCACAAAATCCTCCTCCGCATGGAAGACAGACAAAGGCATTGGTCCTATTGGGTGACTAAGAACACTTGCCATTAAAATATCATCTTAGCCTTGTTCTTAGCGTGATGCAATGTGGAAAACAATTTCTGGACTGACAGCAGCTGTGTTTGTCCTCTCTTGCTAGACTTATATTTGACCATTTTGACCATGTCAGCAAATGTTTTGATACCAGATTTCTTGATTGGGCTGAAGAAGCTACATGTTCCATTAGAGTCAAGTCCACCTCTTGTAAATCTCTCTATTTGTTCTTCACCAACTTCTGCTATTTTCAGGAAAGACTCTTGTTCATCTGCCATTACATGCGATCTGGTAGATATGTTGATAAGCATTATTCTGGATCAAATGGGTTTGTCATATTGTTAATGACTTTGTTGGTAAGAGCAGTAACATGCTTTTCATTCCTCTTCTTCAGTGTGGAGGCAAGGATTTGTTTATAGACTTTGTCTTCACTACTTCTTGTTAGGCCAATCTTGCTCTCATAGATTTGCATATTCATAATATGAAGCTGTGTATTGTCATCTCTAACACTAATACTGACCTGTGCATAAGTGTCACTGTATTAAAAAGCTAGTTTCTGTACTATTTCAAAGGCTAGTATATTGCATGCATAGGCAATTACAAATTAAAATCATCTACCAGACAGACTGTATGATACATTTTAAGTACAAAAGCTTACAACTGGAGAAGCATTACATTAGGAATTCACATACGTTTATATCTACCTATTATGCATACAAACTATGGACACACCATCTACTGTTACTAGTGCACAACTTTCCGTGTGAAACTGATTTGGTTAGTAAATTATGTGACTTTCCAGCATTTCTCAAGGTATGGAAGACATTTCTGCCAATCATTCAGACCACACATGTCCAGGTCATGTTAGACAGTATGACCACTATTTACTATATTAAAGCATGGAGGAGCGAGATTCACCCCACCATGCAGAAAGATGGTCCCCCCCCCGGAACTGTACATCAGGCATCTGATTACCCTCTTAGCCATATGCATCCCTTTGGTAATGAATTTATTAGCAGACAGCCTCAGTAAGCATTTCCACACAGACCATGAGTACAAACTCTATCCATCAATAGCACAGCACATCTTCCAGCAATGGGGTATCCCATATTGGTAATTCTTTGCATCTCAGCACAACAAAAAGTGCCTGGCTTACTGTTCCTGACCTGCTCCTGAGAGGACTCCTTCCTGGTGCAGTGGTCAGAATCACTGATGTTTGCCTTTCCTCTCCTCCCTCTGGTTCCTCATATGCTCAGGAAAGTCAAATTTGATAGAGTGACAGTAATCCTTATAGCACCTGCAGTTCTGGTTCACCATTGTACTACAGTAGCCTCTTGCCTACGTATCCACCTGCAACCATTCTGGGGCCTACTGTCTCAGAACAAGGGAAGGTGAACCATCCCCATTCCATATGTCAGGCAAGCATGACTTTTGGATGGATAATGAGCATAGAGAGAGACTTCCCTCAGGGAGTTGAAGCCATCCTCCAGAACAGCAGGAGATCCACTATGTGGAAATGCTACTCCTCTAAATGGAAACAATTGTCCCTTTTGGTGACTTTACCTATTGTGGCATCAAGTATCCCTCTCATACTGGAGTATCTTGTCTCTCTAATAATGTCTAGCTTTCAGTCAGCTACCTGTGATACATTTAGCAACTATTTATGCTTTCCACATACCTCCCTCGCCTGGTGGAAGACTGATCTGTTTTTACTCATCCCACTACTACAGAATTCCAGAATAGCATCATAAGCAGATTCCCTACAGTTTTGAAACCTGTCCCTGCCTCATCCTTCCTGCCCTTGTGTAATCACCTTTTGAACCTTTAGCCTCTTGTTCACTTCTGCACGTCTTTAAGTCACCTTTCTGACAGCTATTACTTCTGTTAGAAGGATAGAGGGACATCAGAGCCCTTACAGCAGACTTGCCTTACACCATTTTTCACGAGGCCAAAATTTCTATACACCTACACCCTAAGTTTATACCCCAGGTGCCATCTGAGTTTTACCTTAACAAATCCATACACCTGCCAGTGTTTTTATCCTAAACCTCACCAAAGCATGGAGGAGACTCCCTTCCCTAGATGTGTATGGGGCATCTTATTTCTGTACAGAACAGCACCCTTTTGGAAGTCTCCAAAGTTGTTTGTTACTATTGCTAAGAGAATGAACAGAGAGGCTATCTAGGTGGATATTTTCTTCTATCTGACTCAATGTTATGAAAGCCCCTCCTCCTCAAACTCTCAAGGCCCATTCTACCAGAGCTCAAGCAGTGGTAGTAGCTCCTATATAGGAAATTCCCCTCTCAGTGATTTGCAGAGCAGCTGCTTGGGGCTCCACACACACTTTCACTAGGTATTATGTTCTGATTCAAGCTTTGGCCATGAATGCCTCCTTTGTCTCAGTGACCCACCACTCTGTGGCATAGCATACTTCCTCACACTCTTCTCCTCAATGAGCACTGCTTCGGAGTCACCCCTGGTGAATACCCATAGAGATCAACATTCAAAGAGGAAAGGAAGGCTACTGACCTTACAGTAATTGGAGTTCTTTGAGATGAATCATCCCTATGGGTATTCACAACCTACCCTCCTTGTGTTGTGCTTGGGTCAACCTGATTTGTGGTAGAGTTGAAATTGAGGAGTGGTTTGTCAGCGCCGCCCTTTATGCCCTCAGATGGAAGCACAAGGAGGCACTGGGCTCTAGAATGGACCAACAGTTCCTGCTATTGAAGAATTTCTGGTGCCATTTGTTTATCATCACATATGTGGATACCCATAGGGATCACACATCCTGAACTCCAGCTATTATAAGATAGGTAACCTTCTTTTTCATAACTGCAAACTTCGTCAGTTTCTTTTTTTTGCTGATGTGCCTAAATTCTTGCTTTAAGAAATTATCACTTTCTAACCTGGCCAAGGAAATGTCACTATGCATTAGAATATTTAGAACATAATCAATTAAGCTTGTGACCGGAGAATACATTTAAAATGAAAAAAGACAGTAGAAAAGCCCAAGAGGAAATAAGTGGATTTCAAATCAGTGTGTGCTAGTGAATACTTGCCTTCCATTATCACACTTCCTGTCAAATGTAACTGTGGAAATATTTCTAAGGGGGTTATTTAACCTGTTAACTCCATCCTTCCCTGCTGCTACTGACATGTCTGTATGCTGTATTAAAATCTTTGGAAGAAAATAGAACTGTGTAGCCTCTGAACACATATTAAGCCAAATGGTGCTCTCATTTATGCTGGTATCAATCCAGAGTAATGCTGGAAGCACAATATCCTAGAGTCACACTAATGTATAATCAGAGTTTCATCACTGACTTCAGTGGAAAAAGTAACTTCTAATTATTTTTATTTCTGTTAGCATTGTAGAGCCAGTATGGCCATGGGAGTGGTGAGCTAGAGCAGGGGGTTGGACTAGATGACCTCCTGAGATCCCTTCCAACTCTAATCTTCTATGATTCTGGCTGACACATCCCCAATAGAATTGCTAACTAAACTTCAGCTGCAGAATCTTTAACTTTTTGCTTGCCTGTCATCACAATGCATAACTTGGCCTTAAGATTTCACATGGAGTTTTCAGGGCTACCAGCTTGAAATACTCTCTCATTATTTGTAAACTGACCACATTTGATAAAGAAATCCATTGAGAAATAATAAGCATCAGGAGTGTGTGCAAAAAGGGGCAAGGGGGGGCACAGGGCCCCCCAATCAGTGAGGGCACAGAATTCCCCTGGGGCTGGGAGAGCGAGATCCTTTGGTCGTGCGGGTTTGGGGGGAAGCCAGCTCCACTGGCCCTGGGGCTGCAGTGAGGAGAGCCTTCTCCTCCAGCTGCTGGGGGCACAGAAACTGTCCCTCCAAAAGCAGCCACATTTTTATTCCTGTGCAAACCCCTGAGTAAGCATGGAAATGTCATTCGTCTTCCCAGATCTCTGAAGTTGTCTTTGATTCTGTTGTCTTCCTCTTTTCTAGTGTTTGTTTTCCATATGGACCACAGTAACTGAAAAAGTGTCCCACTAAGTCATTGGTTTTCTTTTTCTTAACTTGAAACATCTGTTCTCTTGGCACCATTTGCAATAATGAGAATGTTTGATTTCTGAAAAGAGCCAAATATATTAAGGACAGAAGTGCTAAATACCGACTGCAAAAACAATACTGCTTAAAATTCAATTTAAAAACACTCTTTGCAGACTCAAAAACAGTTGTGTTTTTGTGAAACATTTTGTGAAGGAACACAAATCTTCAAGCAAAATTAGCTTCATTTTCAATTGAAAATGTCTTTTGCATGAAAAATATGAAAATGGTGGGTTTTTAAAATGTTTTCATTGTAAACATAGCCATTTGTTGGCTTGCTTTGTTAAAGCAAAACTTGAAAAGAATCTCCCACTCCCTTTTTCTTTTCTTTCTTGTGGAATGTCAAAAATGATGAGGCAAAATTCCATGATATAAAAATAGTGATTTTTGCCCAATCTGTGCTAGTATACAGGTTTATAAAGATGGAGGATGGCATAGTCTTTGGTAGTGGGATTTTTGGATAATTTATGTCATCTTTAAGCTATAACGCTTTATGTAGCAAGTAATTCGTATTATATTGGGGAATGAGTACTTATAGCAGTGAGTGCTACAACATACTTCTTATCCTGGTGCAATGATGAATACAGCTCTCGCCTTCCAAAGCTCATGGTAAGAACAGGTCCAGTCTGAACAAAGCTGAGATTTTTATAGCTGCCATTAATTTTAGTGTACTCTCTTTGCTGTTGGATAGCCAGTGCTGTCGTGTGTATCCAGACTTGCAGATACTCTTAATAGGCTGACTATTGAGAGACAACATTTGAAAATGTCTTCTTCTAATCTGTATTGTATGATTCGTATGGTCCTTATTACTCCCAACGGTCCTGGAGGTGGGAGACTTTGTCGTTTAGGAAACTGGGTAAGGGAATTTGAAGATTTGAACTTTGATTTTTGTGAAATGAGATAGTTAAGTTCTTAGTGGACAACAAAAATTACTGAACAACCCTGGGAAGTGGGGGGCTGAAGCCTGAGCCCCACTGCCCTGAGGAGGAGGGAGCAAAGCTTGAGGGCTTCAGCCTTGGACAGGGGGGCTGTAACCTGAGCCCTACTGCCCAGGACTGAATCCCTCTGGCTTCAACTTCCACCCTGGGGGGTGGGGCTTGGTCTTTGACTTCAGCCCCAGGCCCCAGTAATTCTAATGCCAGCCCTGGGGTCGCAACCTATGCAGGAGTCCAGACCCACAGTTTGAGAACTGCTGGTCTAGAAGACTGAAGGCTAATGTGCTATAGGAGATATCTATTTAGATTTATTCCAGGGAGTCTCAAGCTGGGTGCAGTATAAGAAGACAAAATGCAGGAGAGCCTAGGAATTAGGGAGGACTACTAGACTGTGGATACATGAGAACTTCTAATCTTACGTTTTGCGTATGCTTGTTATAGGGAAATACTCTTTTTACACTACATGCTTTGGAAGGCTAGTGATCTCTTACAGATGACAGTTCTGGGGCAAAATACTCACTCGTGCTCAGCACAATGAGTCTTGAATATTCCGATCTTGTTCTTCATGATGAAATTCTGTTGACATCAGTGACATACTACATATGGAATGAGGACAGAATACGCAATAGTGATCCACACTACAGATTGGAGAGGAAAACATTCATGAAAAATGCATAATTGATCATATTTATTCATTATATATGTTACTGATTTCTGAGTCACCTTATGTAGTAGCAGCTATGCTGTATATACATGTCTATATATTTTTCTATAGCCTAAGTTTCCAAAGAGTTGTATAAATTGTAGGAAATAATCTATGCTAATAATTGATTGTTTGACATTAATTGCCTTTTCTCACATTTGAATATCTTTCTTGCATCTTTCTTTCTTGCTGCATGTTGCAAAATTGCCTAATTTTTTATGGAAGCCCACACAAACCTCATTTACAATAGCTAGTTTGGATGAGATAATAAAATGAAAGACATTAAGTGATTACTGCGGCTGCAGGGAGTTACATACTCCATCATGCTTGAAAGCTTTAGCTAGTGAGATCTTTGCCATTAACACGATGGACTGGCACTACAGTAAGTAAGTTTAAGACCATGTTTGGCTTTGTGAGATAGGAAAAGCAGAAGCTGTAGTTTTGTAGAAGTAGTGTTAGTGATAAAGTATGTGAAAACAAATGGCCAGCAGGGTTGGATTTTGTGATTGGTGTCACTTTTGGTTTTAATTTCTTTCCTGATCTTAGGAAATTTTCTGGGTGTATAAACACACCATGGATTTCCTTTGCATTGGGCCTCAAGTGTTGTACATTGGTTCTACTATTCTTTTGGTGATATGCTTTCATGGGAAGTGGGAATTCTCAAACCTTTTTAAGCAAGTTATATTGCTTAAGAAGTGTCTCATCTGGAAAAGGCATTATATGGATTGACAGACACAAATGTTTACATGTTTTGATACCAGCCCCGCAAATCTTCCTAAAAGTGAAACTGACCTTAAAACAAACAAATGTGGAAGGTCTCATTTGTCAAGATGCTGAAGGAGACTATGTTTTCTCTAGTACACACTGCAATGTAGAAGAGAGAGGGGCCAGGGCTGGTATTGCTGAGGCTAGTGAAGTTGGGTTGCTGCAGTAGCAAAGCCAAGAGGGTGGGACAGCTGGGATTGGTCAACTGTAAGTGGATCATTTTAGGGCAGCCTTGTTGGCTAGCCCTCCATGTAGAGTTTATTGAGTAAGGGCTATTTACCTTTAGGCAGAGAAAATTCCTTTGGCCAACACTGTGTGCTGAGAGAAGTAGTTGGCTTCAGGGTATAGGTGGGATTGGTACCATTGCAGGATGTGGCATATATATTTGTGGTCTCTCTCTGATACAATGAGGGTTAAAGGAAGCTGAGCTCAAAAAATAACATCAAGGAGTTTGCAGTGGGCAATTGATATTATGCAGGTTAGAAGTCCGCATGATTTATTTGAGCTTTTTCCAGTATGCTTTAGCATTATATTGTAGAAGATAACAAACAGGAGTTCAAAGAAGGCACTTGTTAGCTCTCCCTCATATTGGGTGTCCCAGTACTGTCACTGGAGAATTTGATGGCCTGCAGGCATTCACTGGTGAGCTTAGGGTTAGTTGTTTCAACCCTCAACCTTGCAGGAGATATCAGAGCCTCTGCAGCTGTGACAATCTCAGTGGATTATTCTGCACTAGAAGGTGATATGTGAAAATTAGTTATCCAGTTAAGTAATTGAAGGTGCCAGAGAGCAGAGGCTATTGTATCACTGTAGAAAATCTTTTGGGGAGGGGAGAAAGCTGTCCAGGGAGACAAGAGTAATGTAGTAGCCCATATCCTTAAGTGAGGAGAGTCCTTCTATCACGGTCCTCAAACCGGAGACCAGTGCTAGCCAGTTTGGGTGTGAAGATGATGTGAAGAGTCAGTGTCAGGCTCCAAGGCAGCATGATCATTTGCATTTCTAGGAAATGAATGGCCAATGTACAAAAAACAACTGACCACCCCACAGTATTTTATTTGTGGGACAGAAATCGGACATTTGTATCATGGTGTCTGACTCTTTCCATGCTTATTGCTTTAAAACATTTTTACATGATCAAATGCTTCTCAGTAATTCCTTTAATGGTTGTTGGTCATGGGAAATTAAAGACTAAAGAGTGGCTGTCTTTTAGAGTACAGAATGACCCCCTACTTACTGCTGTCAGAGAACAAAAACAATACACCCAGAGTGGGCTCTGGTTTTTGCTTCTCAGAGAAGCAAAGTAAGAAAGCGGAGCAAGTAAATGACTGCCTTGGAGTAGGAGGGGCCCCTAAAGCTGTGTCACAGAAGTTACCAACTTCAGTATTGTGAAGAACTTAAGCTGCTTTTATAGGGAAACATGACTGCAAATTTTTAGAATCCACATGAAACCTCAGCTGCTGTCATGTAAAGTGCTTGATGAACAACCCAGAGACTGAAAAACATGTTATTGTCTGAAGTATAAAACCTCATTGCTATGGCTGGATCTGCAGCCTTTCTGTTCTGATAACAGAAGAAGAACCCATCAGTGACAAATGGCTGTCTTGAAATTCAGAAAACCAATTAATGGGTAAGAATTTCTAGCTGAGTTTATTGTAATTTTTTTCTCTCCAGGAAAGGCAGCTTATTCCATCACCTGGACTGCACTTCTTGGGTGAGAATATACTTGATCGTATTCCCATCTAGTAACCTGTAGAAGACAATTCTTCACTGCAGTCTCTAGCCAAGATAACCTGCATTCTGAATAGTGTGTGTGTGTGTGTGTGTGTGTGTGGGGTATAATAGTGAGGTCGCACCATGAATTTGGTGGAATAATAGAGCCCCACACAAGAAATCAATGCGCTTGTTCAGTGATGGGCTGACCAACACCACTTGCCCTTTTGTCCCATTCTGTGATGCACCAATGGCATGAAAAGCAGCCAGCAATCTCAGTGTTGCCAAAATAAGGCACGTGCGCTCGTGACAGGTTTCAGAGTGGTAGCCGTGTTAGTCTGTATCAGCAAAAACAACGAGGAGTCCTTGTGGCACCTTAGAGATTAGCAAATTTATTTGGGCATAAACTTTTGTGGAAACCTCCCTATTGTATTTTCCACCCCATGCACCTGATGAAGTGGGGTTTATCCCATGAAAGCTTATGCCCAAATAAATTTGTTAGTCTCTAAGGTACCACAAGGACCCCTCGTTGTTTTTCCACCTGCACTAGTATTCCAAATTGCTTTTTAATACATGTAAAAGAACTGAACAAACATGCATTGAGATGCATTATGAATGAATGCTACTGGTATAGTGCATTTATATTTTTTTCAACTACTGTACTTATATTGCCTGTATTTTCATAAAAAATCACATTCTGTAAATTTCGTTATAGGTTATGTTTTATAAAAGCTTTCAATTAATGAAGATAAATTTGTCTATTCCTCTATTTTGACGTAAGCCATCTTTCATCGTATAAAAATAACAAAAATATTGTCATCTTAACAAAAACTCCATTTTTTTCAGATTAAATATCAATTTAAAGCCTGAATGGAATTGCTCCTTGCTTTGTCAGGAATATTCCTTTTATTTTTTTTTTAGTGATATCAATGTGTCAGGCACTTCACAGAGAGGAGTGTGTACATGTGTATGTAATTTGTGGGGGTAACACGTGAGTGTGTGCATGTGGCGTGTGCGCACACAAACACGCAGAGTGCCTAAAAGAACTTAGTTTTAGGGCCTGATCCTGAATGGAGTTCAGAACCCTCAATAAATACAGTGCAGAAGGTTCTCAGCAGGATTAGAATATAAAACAAAAACAACTAGAAGAGATTATGTACAACTGTTTGTTTTAATTTATGGCTCAATCCTACAAGTTGCCAATCACCACTTGTGAGGCAATGAGCAAACCTAGAGAGTGGGGAAAAAATAAAGAAGGGTAGGATTGCATAGATTCTCCATATTTAAGAAAAATAGAGCACACTGCATCCAATATTAGCTATAAAGCATATCCATAACTGATCTCTTTGGTAGATGGCCTGTAAGGTTCGTGGGAGGGTACGGGCCTACCCAGGGTGCTTTGCAAGAACGAGGCCCACACACACTGTGAGTTATTTGGCTTTAATGAAGGTAAAGTGACACACCCACAATGGGGACTCCTGGCTTTGCTGTCACGGAGGCGGGGAACCCAGCGCACCGAAGCTCGGCCTGGTATGGAGTCCAAAGGCGGGACCGAAGCCCTGCAGCTATATATACCAAATGCAGAAACAGCTTATACATAAACAAAGAGGGGCTTTCCACAGGCTGTGTTCGCTCCTTGGCTTAAAGCCATACAAAGCGGTTTTTACCAGCTAGAAGCGGATTATACTGGCGTGCTGTGTCCTACAGTGACCGGCCGCCGAGAAAGCGGAACAACCCTAGCTAGGCCATAACACAGTCTTTCGCGGTCCCCTACATTGGCCTTATCTTGAAGCATGGATAAATGATGTGGGTAGATGCTTGTCCTTAAATGAGGATCCCCTTGGGCAGGATAATAATCTTAGCTTCACATTGTGTCACTAAAGAGCAAAGAAAATAAGCTTTTGCATGTGCGTTTATGCATAGTGAAGTGCAGCTCTTCATTTGAAAGAGATGTGATATACATTGTGCTCATCACATTCAGCTGTATCTCTGTTTTAATTTATCTTTGGTTTGGGGAGGGTGAGTGATTTCAAAATATTTGATTTGTACATGTCTGTAAAACTTTACTGTGTTTTTTACATAACAAAGATTTTGTAACAACCAGCTAGCTCACCCCCACAATCCAGCTACCACAAACAAATATAAATATACCTTTACCTGTTTCCATTTATGTAAATTTAATTGTATTCAAGTTGGCAGGGCCTGATGAATTTCACCCTAAAGCAATCTCAAGCCATTAATCATCTTTGAGGACTTCTGATGGACAGGTGAGGTTCCAGAAGATTGGAGAAAGCTGCTACTTGCCTTTAAAAAGTGGAACAAAGCAGATCTAGGGAATTAGACCTGTCAGCGTTATTTCAAAGCCTGGAAAGATATTGGAACAAATTATTAAACAATCAATTTATGAGCACTTAGAAGATCATAGGGTGAAAAGTAATAGCCAACATGGATATATCAAGAACAAATAATGCCAGACCACTCTAATTTACTTCTTTAACAGGGATATTGGCTTAGTGGTAAACTTGACATGATTTGATTTTTTTTTAGTAAAGCTTTTAGCACAGACCTATATGTCATTCTCATAGGCAAAGTAGGGGCTACAAACTTGCTCCCATCATATCATCTGGAGGAGACGATATGATGGGAGCAAGTTTGTCTGTATGGGATTGGAAGTTGTTATGCTGTGGGTACATAGCTGGTTGAAAGATCATACTGAAAAAGTAGTTACCAATGGTTCCCTGTCACACTTGGAGGACCTATCTAGTGGCATCCCACAGCAGTCTATTCTGGGTCCAGTACTTGGTTAATATTTTCATTGATGACTTGGATAATGAAGTAGAGGGAGGGTATGCTTAGAAAACTTTCATATGACACCAAACTGACAGGAGGGTTGCAAGCACTTCAGAGGATAGGATTAGAATTCAAAAAGACCTTGGAAGACTGAAGAATTGGTCTCAAATCAACAAGATGAAATTCAGTAAAGACAAGTGCAAAGTACTACATTTAAGAATGAAAAATGAAATGCACAGCTACAAAATGGAGAATAACTGGGTAGGCAACAGTACTGCCAAAAAGGACCTTAGATTTAGAGTGGATCACAAATTATATGAATCAACAATGTGATGCAGTTGCAAAAAAGACTAATATTTGGGGTGTAGTAACTGGAGTGTCTTATGTAAGAAATGGCAGGTAATTGGCACACTCAACTTGATAGTGGAGAGGCCTCAGTTGGAGTACTGTGTCCAGTGTTAGATGCTATGCTTTAGGAAAGATGTGGAGAAATTGCAGAGGGTCCAGAGGAGAGCAACAAAAATGACAAAAGGTTTAGAAAACCTGACCCATGAGGAAAAGTTAAAAAATCAAGTGTCTTTAGTCTTGAGAAAAGATGACTAGGGGTGAGAGGGAGATGTTAAGCTCTGTTACAGAGAGGACTGATCAATTGTTCTCCATGTGCACTGAAGGAGGGACAAGAAGTAATGAGCTTAATCTGCAGCGTGGGAGTTTAGGCTAAATATTAGAAAGCTTTTCCTAACTATGGGATAGTTCAGTATTGGAATAGGCTTCCAAGGGAGGTTGTGGATTCCTGGTCATTGGAAGTTTTTTAAGAACAGGATAGAGAAACACCTGTTGGAGATGGCATAGATATACTGGGGCCTGCCTCAACTTGGGGAGCTGGACTAGGTGTCTTCTAGTCCTATATATCTAAGGGGTCTGTGTATGTGCACATGGGCCTGTAAAGACCAAGATACAAATATAAAATTTTTATTAAAGCTAATGTTAAAAAATTACATAATACATAGGTTGAGAAAAGTGTCCGTACATCTGAGTATAGTGCTCAGATTATCCACAAATACAAAGTTTGTTTTTAAAGGTCGTATGATACATAGAGTCATATCATACATAGAGTACATCAGCAATAACCCAGATTTAGGTGAATAGATTTAACAATACAGTTTAGATATTAGAATCCTAATACTCGGGTACATCACTCAGGAAAAGTTGTACAGAGATTTGGTTGTGGAAAGCAAAATATATCAATGAGTGGAGATTGTCCCTCAGTAATTGAGAATTAGGTTGGTTGTCCATTTAGAAAATACAATCCATGAGGAAAGTATTTCAGTTACTTTCCTGACTGCGCTTCTCATCGACACTCTAGTTCATCACTCCTGGTGTTGCCGATGTCTGGTGATGTGCTTTATGTAGATGTCCCTTGACCACCTGATGGCATCTGACACCATGAGTTGCCACATCAGCTGAACGTAGTGTTGACCAATTCTGCATTCTCTCAGCATTCTCTCATTACTGGGGTCCCAGGCACCCAAGGCTCCCACAATCAGTGCACGTGTCTTAACCTGGTAACCCTTAGCTCTCAAGGTTTTAAAAAACCAAAAACTTACCCATAATGTTCAGTATCCCAGAGGAACAAAAGGAAAAGGAGCAAAAATCAATAATTCTGAGGGCTCAATTGTATCTAAGTCACTGCATGTGGTGAAAGGATGTGTACTGGGGCTGCTCCCAGAAGCATTGCACTTTAGGCAAAATGTCTTCAGGAGAGTGTATCTGTGCACAGCACACACAGCAATTGCTACACCTTTTAATGAGGTGCAGTACTGCCTTCCTCTGTCCCCACCAATGGCTATCGTACAAGCTGGTTGGAGCCATTGCCCCACTCCTGCCTACTCATTATAGAATTTCTCATGCCACTATCAGCACTGGAGTCCTCTGGGGTCTTCTGCTCCTGAACGCTGTACAAGGGAGAGGAAGCTCCATGCACCCCCTGTCCCACTTTATTCACTGATGTAAGACAGGACACGTTTTAACCTTGGTCAGAAGTCTAATGTAGAACTTTCAATTTCTGAATTAAGTGTTTTGTACCTGGGTACTAACAACACTGTTCTCCATCTATTTAATATCACCTGACTACTGTTACTATTTAGATCTGCATTTGGGTTTCAGGAGAATTAATGAATGGAGTCAAAAAGTAAAAAATGGTTCTTCTATTCTTTTGATGATATGCTTTCATGGGAAGTGGGCATTCTCAAGCATTTTTAAACAAGTTATATTGCTTAAGAAGTATTTCTTCTGGAAAAGGCATTACATGGATTGACATGCATCAATTTTTGTGTCTTGTGTCTTGTTACCAGCCCTTAAATCATCCTAAAAGTGAAACTGACGTTAAAACAAACAAATGTCAAATTTCTTCACTAAAAGATCTTCAGAGAGAATTCTTGTTTAAGTGATGTAAATTATCTGAATGAATAATTGATAAGGCAAAGAGGATAAGAAGTAAAGCATATACTGTAGTAAATTCAGCCTTAATAAGACAGCATATTACCATTCATGCTAACTGCAAGAGAAAAACTCTTTCTGCTTTAGGATACACAGAGCTGAAAGTATTTTACTCTGAACATTTTCATGTTTTAGACTAGACCTAGAGAAAATTCATTAGAGGTTTTTAAGGTCAGGCTTGACAAAGCCCTGGCTGGGCTGATTAAGTTGGGGATTGGTCCTGCTTTGAGCAGGGGGTTGAGTAGATGACCTCCTGAGGTCCCTGCCAACCCTGATATTCTATGATTTATAAAGAGAAAATAGTCATAAATTGCATTATGTGGGCTAATAAGGGGAACTAATGATTATAACAACTTGTAGGTTAATTTGCTTTGTTCCGTTGACCTAGTCTTTGAAGGTAAAGCAGATTAGCCTTTGATTAAGGGTGGGTGAACAATTCAGTGCATAATTTGGCAACTAATTTATGATAATTTATAGTTTTCATGAATGTGTTCATTTCTTACATTTGTTCAGATCTTCTGAGTTGAACAATTTTCATTCTATAGATTGTTCAGATTTGTTGATGTGAATATTCTTGCTGGGTGACTGTTTGGCACATTTGCATGGTATTGCTGGTTTCCTGATTGGGCAACCTAACTCATTAAGGGCTCAATCTTTCAAAGTGCTGAGGTGCCTGGACCTGATCCAGCAGAGCATTTAAGCATATGCTCAACTTCCAGCATATGAGCAGGCCCAGTGACTTCAGTGGAACTATTCATGTGCTTAAAGTTTAGCTCAAAGAGCTTCCAGTGCAAATAGTTTGGTGAATATCTACTCTCTCTAGGATTCATTATGTAGCTTCTGCTTTCACTGAACATTCTTACAGGAAAAACCTCCCTTACCAGAACCTTTGTGTGTAAGCAAATGAAAGTGGCTGCAAATACTGTTGAAGTGAGTTGGTAGGTTTCATTCGCAAAAAAATGCTCATGAATCCTTCCTTTGCTATATTCACCCAGCCCTACTCTTGATCAGTTTGACTCAAGCAAATATTTTCAAGAGGCTGTATTACAGAGCCTTTATGTCACTATTCAGGGAGAAATAAAAAATGTCTAACGAACACAAGATTTTTAACTAAACATACCGGAGAAGATTAGCATTAAATTGGCACTAATTAACAATCAGTAAAACTAAACAAGGTTATTTAATCCTATTATGGATTGTTTTTTATATCATAATACAAGATTGGGAAAGGTGCAAGGAGGTACATTCGAAGTTAGCAAAGCAAGAAATAGATAAACAGAAGTCTTAATTAACATTTAAATGATTTAGCTGAATTACCATCTGTTTTTCTTTTTTTGTTATGCTCCACACCATCCTTGGAGCTGATCAGTCAAAAATCACTGGGGTGAGACTGAAACAAAGTTAAATAAGCATAAACATGTGATCTGTTTTTACAAATGTGCAGAAGACTCTTCTGGGATATACTTCATTAAATGGAAAGAAGTACCTGTCAATTAATGCTATGAGGAATAGGTTGAAACAGTGGATTTCCACCATTCACAGGCATATCTTGCCACTTAAGCTAGTCAAGTATCTTTTCAGTTAGACTGTTTACTGCATTTTCCATGACTGTTAATCATTTGTTTTACAGCAGAGTGTGTTCTAAAGAAACACAGGAAAAAATCCTGGACCTTAACCCAAACAGTGTATAATCTTCCTGCACATACAAACTCCAGTTCTTTGCATTCTCCTGTATTTAGCCAGAGCTTGTCTTCAAGCCCACCATAGGGGGTTACAAATTGATTTCTCCACAAGTGTCAAATGTGACTCACCTACTTACAAACATGTACCAGTGGAGTCCACACCTATAAGATCTGCTCTTAAACAGTGTGCATCGTCAGACATTATCAGTTAAACAGGATTCAAACTTTACTGAAGACACAGAGAACAAGAACAACCTCTGACTCCTGCACAAGCCACAGCTGATTCCCGATTCCAGCAAACTCATTTTTGCCATCCAAGTAACGTGGCCCTAGCGGTTCCAACGTCCTATATTCATTACCATTTAAATACCTCTTGGTCAGAAAAATAAAATAGTTAAAGGGCATCACTTAAGTTCGTGTATTCCAGCACGTAGCCCACACATAGCCTACACTACAGGGTTAGGTCGAATTTTGCTGCATTAGGTCGATTTTATAATGAATGCATCTACACGAGCAACCCCGTTCCATTGACCTAAAGGGCTCTTAAAATCGACTTTGTACTCCCCACTGGCAAGGGGAGTAGTGTTAAAATCAACCTTGCTAGGTTGAATTTGGGGTAGCGTGGACACAAATTGACATTATTAGCCTCGAGGAGCTATCCCTGAGTGCTCCCATGTGAGCACTCTGGACAGCACTTTCAGGTCCAATGCACTAGCCAGGTACACTATTTGGTCAGCATGGCATGCTCAGCAGCACAAGTGAACTTGCAGTCCCCCCAGAATTGCAAACGAACTCCAGCGTGGAGTGAATGGGAGATACTGGATCTGATTGCTCTGTGGGGAGAAGAATCTGTGCTGGCAGGACTCCAATCAAAAAGAAGAAATGCTAATATATATGCCAAAATCGCATGATGGACAGAGGCTACACCAGGGACACACAGCAGTGCCGCGTGAAAGTCAAGGATCTCAGGCAAGCCTACCAAAAGATAAAGGAGGCAAATGGTCACTCTGGGTCAGAGACCCATACATGTCGCTTCTATGATCAGCTGCATGGCATTCTAGGGGGGAACCCTATCATTACCCCACCACTGTCTGTGGACACCTGCAAGGGGGGAGGCTCACGCAACAGGGAGGAGGATTTTGTGGATGAGGAAGAGGAGGAGGAGGAGAATGTGCAGCAGGCAAGTGCTGAATCCTTTCTCTCTGGCAGCCTGGAGCCAATAATCTCCCAAGGCAGGATCCCTGACCCTGAAGGTGGAGAAGGCACCTCTGGTAAATGCACATTTGTAACTACAGTATAGGATTTAAAAGCAATAGTGTTTAATATTTGATTTGCCCTGCAGACTTGGGTTGCATTCGTGGCCAGTACAGCTACTGGAAAAGTCTGTTAACATGTCTGAGGATGGAGAGGGAGTCCTCCAGGGACATCACCATGAAGCTCTTCTGGAGATACTCTGAAAGCCTTTGCAGAAGGTTTCTGGGGAGGGCTGCCTTATTTCGTCCTCCATAGTAGGACACTTTACCATGCCAAGCCAGTAGCAAGTAGTCTGGAATGATTGCAGCGCAAAGCATGACAGCGAATGGCCCTGGGTTTTGGTTGCATTTAAGCAACTGTCGGTCTATATTCTTCTGTGTTGGCCTCAGGAGAGTGATATCATTCCATGGTCACCTGGTTGAAAGAGGGGAATTTTTGTAAGGGAACAGTAAAAGAACTCTGTTCATGCTGGGCTGTTTGCACTAGGCTAAAAGGGATCATTCCTGAGACTAGCCATGTGGCAGGGGGAAGGGGGAAGGGATCATCCCAGATAATAGCCACATAGAGGGGTGGGGGGAGATGAGTGCTGCACATCCACCAGAAAACTGCAGCCCCTCCTTTTAAATGTGAAACCCAATCAGCATTGCTTGCTATGGGAAAGGAGGGTGTTGCAGTTTGGAAACATGTCCACATGTTTAGGAGGACGTTAGAAGCCAAACCTGCTTACCCTTTGGCTTACCATGGCTGCCTGGAAACCGAATTATGTTGCCCAGCTGTGTGTGATGTGTCATCACACTGGCAGGCTCTCAATGTAAAAGCCAAAATACAACCTTAAACCTAAAGCACATGTGCTGTCTGCTGTGAATTGTTTGATTCACTGTGAAAGAATCTCCCTTTTTTTTCCTCAGAAATGTATCATCTTAAAGTTTACTCTCCCTTTTTATGGGAGGTGCAAATGTTTCTATGCTCTCTCTATCATCTCCATCCCTGAGGTTATCACAGATTAGAAGGTGAAAAAAACGCACTCGCGATGGCATGTTTTCCGAGCTCATGCAGTCCTCCCACAGTGATAGGATAGATAGCTGAATGCATGGAAGCATTCAGTGGCAGAGTCCAGGAAAGCATTAAGTGATCATGATGAGCAGAGGTGGGACACAATGCTGAGGCTAACGGGGGAGCAAACGGACATGCTCAGGCATCTGGTGGAGCTGCAGGAAAGTCAACAAGTGCACAGACCGCTGCTGCATCCGCTGTACAACCGCCTGCCCTCATCCCCAAGTTCCATATCCTCCTCACCCAGATGCCCAAGAGTGTGATTGGGGGGAAGGCTTGCCAACTACAGAACCAGTTTCTCCTCCCTCGGTTTTCACACCTCAACTGCTAGAACAGGACCTCATCCTCCCTGATTGAACTAACCTCGTTATCTCTAGCTTGCTTGCTAGCATATATATACCTGCCCCTGGAAATTTCCACTACATTCATCTGATGAAGTGGGTATTCACCCACGAAAGCTCATGATCCAAAACATCTGTTAGTCTGTAAGGTGCCACAGGATTCTCTGCTGCTTTTATTTCCTTTGCCAGCTGTGATGGAAGGGGAGAGGGTGGTTGGCTTACAGAGAATTAAAATCAACAAAAGGGGTGGGTTTGCATCAAGGAGAAACACACACAACTATCACATCGTAGCCTGGCTAGTCATGAAACTGGTTTTCAAAGCTTTTCTGATGTGCAGCGCACCTACCTGTGCTCTTCTAATCACTCTGATGTCTGGCTGATCAAAATTGGCAATGAGGCGATTTGCTTCAACCTCCCACCCCACCTTAAATGTCTCCCCCTTACTCTCAGATATTATGGAGCACACAGCAAGCAGTAATAACAATGAGAATATTGGTAGTGCTGAGGTCTAACCTAGTCAGCAAACAGTGCCAGCAAGCTTTTAAAAGTCCAAAGGCACATTCTACTACCATTCTGCACTTGTTCAGCCTATAGTTGAACTGCTCCTTACTACCGTCCAGGCTGCTTGTGTATAGCTTCATGAGTCATGGGAGCAAGGGGTAGGGTAGGTCTCCAAGGATAACTATTGGCATTTCAATATCCCCAACAGTAATTTTGTGGTCTGGGAACTAAGTCCCTTCTTGCAGCTGCTCAAACATTCCGGAGCTCCCAAAGATCATGCACCTTTCCTGGCCATCCCACATTGATGTTGGTGAAACGTCCCTTGTGATCCATCAGTGCTTGTAGCACCATTGAGAAGTACCCCTTGCAGTTTACATACATACTGGTTGAGAAGGTGGTTCGGTGCTAAGAAAGGATATGCATTCCGTCTATCAGCCCACCACAATTAGGGAAACCCATTGCAGTAAAACCATCCACTATGACCTGCACATTTCCCAGAGTCACTACCATTGATAGCAGAACGTCAGTAATTGCGTTGGCCACTTCAATCACAGCAACCTCCACAGTTGCCCACTCCAAATTGATTCCCGACTGACAGTAGCTGTCTGGCATTGCAAGCTTCACAGGGCTATTGCCACTCGCTTCTAAACTGTCAGGGCAGCTCTCATCTTGATATTCCTGTGCTTCAGGGTGGGAAAAAGCAACTCACAAAGTTCAAGGAATGTGGCCTTATGGATGTGAAAGTTTCGCAGCCACTGGAAATCATCCCATATCTGCAACACTATGTGGTCCCACCAGTCTGGGCTTGTTTGCCGGGCCCAGAATCAGTGTTCCATTCCATCAGCCAGCCTCACTGCCACCATGATGTCTCAATTGCCACATCCTGTGCTTTCAGGAACGTGTCCATGTCTTCCTCATAATTGTCCTCGTGCTGGCATCTCTTAGCCAGGTTCTGCACATACTGCAGTGTAATGCGCTAGGTGTTTACAATGCTTGCAACAGGAGTGATGAGGTGAGCAGGCTCCATGCTTGCTGTGCTATGCATCTGCATGGGTAACCCAGGAAAGAAGGCACAAAATGATTGGCAGTTGCTTTCAGGGAGGGAGGGAGGGGAGACTGATGACATGTACCCAAAACCACCCACAACAATGTTTTTGCGTCATCAGGCATTGGGAACTTAACCCAGAATTCCAGTGGGCAGCAACTGAGTGATTGAGAGAATGAGTTGATGCTAGCCATGGTAGCGAGGATGCACTTCGCTGACTTAATTCACTTAGTGGGGACATACACAATCGACTGTATAAAATTGATTTCTAAAAATTGACTTCTATAAAATCTACCTAATTTCATAGTGTAGACATACCCATAAGTGTTGTGGCTGATGTGCCTGAGACATGGAGCGCTGATTGTATCACTATTATTTCCATACATTTTTAATGTCTGGTTTCTGATTCTGTGGATGGACTCATCAGTTTGATGTCCCTTGTGGGGCCAGTGTCTTGGTCCTGGACACCAAGCTCTAAGTGAATTCCAGCTCCTTTATCCTTATTTCTGTATACTGTGATGGTGTCGTGACCTCTGCAGTGAGCTTGCAGTGTTGGTGACGTAGGCTAATTCAGCCGCACAATGGGTGCATTTGTTGGACTGGTAGTGGTGGTCAGATTAGACTTCAGGATCCAGATTATAATTGTCTCTGCTTGGGGCAGCTCGGAGATGGGAAGCAAAGGTGATTTTAAGCTACACTCAATCTTGGGCTGACTAGCTGAGACATTCTGAACCTGGTGTAAAGGACCCTGGTGCAAATCTTTGGATCTTTGACATATAGAGTCCAGATCCTTTTTCTTCCACATAACTTCTGTTCTAGGGTAAGGAAAGAGATGATGTAAGAGTTTTTATGGCAGCTCACGACCACCTCAGAATTTTCCCTTTCCCTCTCAACATCCTCAGTTTTGATCTGTAGTGACACCACAAGGAAACTAGGAAACAGTCTTATGTGACATGACTCAGGTGGCCACTTGTGAGATGAAGATGGGGCAGCAGCACTGGATTTGTTCAAGTTATGAGATAGGCTTCAGGACAGGGATTATCTTGACTATGATGGTATAATATAGTGATGTCATGTTCTCGAAGGGAAGCATTCCTCTGACCAATCTACTCCTAGGGTTTGATGTGCTAATGAGTCATGTTAGAAGCTAATGAGGGCCATTGCTTGCAAGGCACAATCTAGCAACATACGCTTTATTATATGTTCTGGGCTTTCCAGGAAACAACGTCAAGTATGGCTGTTTTGTCACCCTTTCAGAGCATACAGCCATACATAGAGCTGTGAAAGCTTCTCTTTCACCAATAAAAATTGGTCCAATCAAACATATTACTTCACCCACCTTGTCTCTCTAGTATCGTGGAACCAACCCAGCTACCACACTGCAAACAACTTTTAACTACAGTAAATTCAAAGCATAATATAAATTAAATTAACACCACTATACACATTATAAAGAGGATATAGTAACCTTCATTTGGTATAAACAGGAGCAACCAAAGTTCGACAGCAGGGCTTTTTAAATGTACTTTTTTAGATTTTCATTTAAGGAAACATTTTACTACATAGCAACATTAAACAAAAAGAGGGAAAAATATAACCTAGACAACAGATCTATAGAATTGTTTATATACATATAACATATGTAAGACTCCAATACTTGACAATTTTAAAATTGTCATCAGGGAATGATCACTTGCTGAAAGAATAAGTGAACCAGTTACAGCACGAGCCCTGCCTGTTATACCAATAAAAACTAGCAGGATCTTAAAGGGGACAAGACATTTGTCACATTTATTGTAAATACCATAATAAAATAAAAGATAACAGCAAACAATGTTGTTTGGTTACTTATTTCTATGATTATATATATATATATATATATCCATTCACACAATCATTCATACAAGTTCTGTGTAGATATTATAGTTACCAGCCTAAAGTTGCTTGTGACAGAATACTGGCCAGGTACTCTGTACACAAGAGTGGAGCCGAGTCCGGGTCAGGTGCACCTGATGCTCCTGGAGGCTGGCAGCAGAACCATAGACTCAAAGTCCTCAGTCTTCAGAGTCCAGCTTTATAGGGATTTTTCCCTGTGTTAGTTCATGGGAGTTGCTTCATTCTGCTGTTGTTAAATTAATCAGCAGGTGGCTGGCTCCATGTTGGCAGCAGAATGTTACCCAAAGTCTCTTATCTCACCCTTCTTTTTTACAGGCTTTTAGTTTGGATTCAAAGTCTATAGGTCTTGCTGTGTCACGCTGCCTTTGGGTTTGGATTGATCACCCGTCAATTGCAGGCGTGACTTTCAGCCTTGAACCTGGCTTTGATCTTCCTTCTGTTGTTCTTTTGTCCTTTTCTTTTTAGGGTGGATGCTTTTTACTTTGTTTCACTGTTGTCTAGGTCTTCAGCCGTTGGTAGTTGAACTTCACCTCATTAGGACAGGCTGGGGCTGGAGGTTGATTTTATCATCCATACATGCCTCATTCACACATCTAAACTAACTAATAAGATTACAGCAGGGTTTGCAAAAATGAAGGTTGGAGGAAGCTTTTACAAAATGGAGTGAGCGTTTTAAAATGGGATTTGAATTACAATATGGCAAACAGTGAACAGAAGTTACAATGCAGGCAAGTGTAGTGAATGGTGAACAGAAGTTACATTAATAAAGTGAATAATTAAAAACAATTTCATGTATCAGTTCTACATGCCCCCATGTTTAATTTGTCTTGGAAAAGTTAATTGTAAAGCTTCGAAATAGACCGAACAACTATATATGCTGTCAGCCCTGTCATTGCATTGAAATGCAATGTAATTCTTTCTATCAATGAAATGTAATTCTTTCAGTGGTGGCAAGTTCACTAACCCAGAGTATGAATGTCTAATATTCATTGTTGAATGACAGGTTTCAGAGTAGCAGCCGTCTTAGTCTGTATCCTCAAAAAGAACAAGAGTACTTGTGACACCTTAGAGACTAACAAATTTATTTCAGCACAAGTTTTCATGGGCTACAGCTCACTTCTTTAGATGCACAGAATGGAACATGTCTATATGGTCAGGTTTTTGACAATGGATCTTACAGAAAAGAGTTATTTTCCTGTGTGTTATTGAATTCACATGACCCAAGATAAATCAATATGGATTTGGGGTAAGTTTGCTTTTATTCTGGATAATCAGAAATGCAGAACTGTTCTCTGTAACCTGAATGTGTGTTCCTTCATCATGAATTTAATTCTAATCAAAGATCATCACAACTACAGAGGGTCTGATTCTCAACTGCTTTGCATCATGTGCAGTCACACTTGTGACAAGTGGATGTAAAATGCTGCCACTCTGATTTTCTACTTTTTCATCCACTTGACACAGGGGTAATTGATGACAGAAGTTGCAAGGAGTGGAGAATCAGGCCCAGAATCTTACTTCAATACTTATAGTGTGGTGCAAATATTTTTAGTGACCCTGTTTGCTCTTCAGCACAATTTCATCCTAACCAATCACATCTGACAGCATGTCATATATTCAGATTGGGCATCTGCTTAGGAATTTCACTCCAGCTAATAGAGTGTATATAAGACAATATTTTATTCCACCTTGCAGAAATATTGTGTAGATATTGTTTACTTATAGGGTAATGGCTGACTATTTAATTATGTGTGAAACAGTAACAAGGCAGGGTAATTAAGCTGAAAGTACAATGTAATTACCCAGACCTAGATCTCTCTTTCCTACAGAGAAAGAGATTGACAAGAGATTCTGGAAAACTTCAGAGTCCCAGTTGTGGAGTTTCCTACAAAGCAGCATCTTTACAATATTTGGGATGTTGTGTAGTTATCAAGGGACATGGCCTTTCAACTCTGCAGGTCCAGGAGGCCTGTGTGATGGGATATCTAGTTCCAGAGAGGCAAGAGGGACCATATATCCCTCCTTCTCAGCAGCTGTGCTTCAGTTGGAGTTAGGCTGTCATTGAACTGTCTTTAAACTAAAAAAAAACTCCAGCCAGGTATCCACTGGAAATATGTGCAGCCTGAACAGAATGCTGCTGTAGCTTATGGACAGTTTTAGGAGTAGGTTTGTTTAGCTAAATCTTGCATTCTTTAATGCACATCTACTCCCAAAATTTTGGAGTCTTGACCCCATGGAGTCCCAGCCTGTGTCTAAACTTGGAGTGCAATGCCCAGTTCAAGTAGACATACTTGGATTAGTTTCATTGAGCTAGTACATTAAAAATAGTAATGGAGCCCCAATAATATGGGCAGCTGCAAGTGGACTAGCTGGCCCAAGTACATACCCATGGTGGCTGGGTGGTTTTGTACTTGAGATTGCTAGCCCTCCGTTCCAAGTGCAGATGTAGTCCCGGTGGAAGGACATCTGCCATACAGATGCTAGGGAAAGGAGGTAAGGGTGGTAGGATGGTGGGAGATGTGCTTGAAGAGGGAATGTTTCAGATAACAATTACTGCATGGGTTTTTTCTCTGTCCACAGTTGTCCAAATATTGCTCTGTTTTGAGCAAGATTTACACTGAAATCCAGAGGTACTCATAAGTAGGGCAATTTGTACCAGGAATTGGTTGAGTGCAAGTTGCATGGTAGTCATTTGTGCATGATACCAGATTGTTGTAATTGCTATGATTCTTTTCTGTGCCCCCCCGCTCCCATTACTTTCCTGCTCATGAATTTAGAGTTAAACTGGTCAACACAAACATACACGTGAATGAGAGAAGATGCTTGGAATCATGAAGGAGCCCCAAGTGCAATGAAGATTTCAACTGCATATCAGCATTGTGGGTCATATAAAAAGAACTGAAAACAGGACTGATTTCCGCCCAGCTGCTGTTTTGCATTGATTCTTTCTGAATGAGAGGGGAAGTGAATGAATTGACTTTATGTTCTTGTAGAGTCAAGTTGAACCTATCCTAGATAAAAACTGATATTTTAAAGCTTAATGTTGTTATCTGGTCTCCAAACTTCAAAAGACATTTTAATGTGTTTTTCTTCTTCTCAGAGGCCAAGTACAGTGTATTACTCCTAGAAAGGAATGATTCAGTTTACAGGAGCCTGCTGACAGTGACATCTCACTCTTTGAATTTAGCCAGGTTAGTTTCAGTGGTGTTTGTTAATTCAGTGAATAGTTCTAATTTTACTATATTGAATAGTAAAATGTGTGTTTAATATCTGTTTACCACTCTGGTGAATGTGTATGAAATGAAAAAAAAAAAATCAACCCTCCAAAAATGACATAATGAACCTATGTCACTAAGTTAGGGGTTTATAGTCAGTGAACTGAAGATCACTTGTGGCTCTTGAGTCCCTAAATTCTGGTTCTCCAGAAGTTCTATGAGATGAAGTTGTAATTTTTAAATGAAAGTGTTTGAAGTAGGACTCTTGCACCAGAAGGATAGTAGAGGTCACTACAGCCCAGTGAAATCAATAGGATTCAAGCACCTAAATACCTGACAGGATCTGGGCCAAACAGCCTTCCAGAGCTACTCTGCACTCCCAGAAGAAGTGGCATTTTGGGTGAAATTGATCATGAAATGATAGATTTAATGATTCTAAGCAAAGGAAGGAGTAAGAACAGCAGAACAAGGAAAATGGATTTCAAAAAAGCAGACTAACAAACTCAGAAAACTGTAGGTAAGGTCCCATGGGGAAAAAAATCAAAGGAAAAAAGAAGTATAGGGGAGCTGGCAGTTTCTCAAGGAAACAATATTAAAGACCCAAGTGCAAGTCTTCTGATGTGAAGGAAAGGTAGGAAGAATAGTAAGAGGCCAATTTGGCTCCATTAGGAATCCTACAAAAAGTGGAAACATGGACAAATTTATGAGGAGGAGTACAAAAGACTAATACAAGCATGTAGGAATAAAATCAGAAAGGCTGAGGCACAAAATGAGTTACACCAAGCAAGGGACATAAAAGGCAAGAAGAAGAGGTTCTTTAAATACATTAGGAGCAAGAGAAAGATGAAGAAAGTGTAGGTCCTCTACTTAGTGGGGAAGGAGAGTTAATAACTGATGGACATCAAGAAAGTCAAGATGTTTAATGCCTATTTGCTTCAGTCTTCACTAAATAGGGTAATGGTGACCAGATACTCAACACAGTTAACAACAAGGAGGAAGGAGTCCAAGTCAAAATAGGGAAAGAACAGGTTAAAGAATATTGAGGTAAGTTAGAAATTTTCAAATCAGCAGTGCATGATGAAATTCATCCTAGAGTACTTAAGGACTTAGCTGAAGCAATCTTGGAACCATTAGCAATTATGCTTCAGAACTCTGGAGGATGGGTCAGGTCCCAGAGAAGTGGGAAAGGGCAAACATAGTATTCAAGAGGACCTGGGAAATTGTGGACAACTCAGCCTAACTTCAGTACTTGGAAAGATACTGGAACAAATTTTAAACAATTAATTTGTAAGCACCTAGAGGGTAATAGGGTTATAAGGAATAGTCAGCATGGATTTGTGAAGACTAGATCATCCAGACCAACCTAAATTTCTTCTTTGACAGGGTTACTGGTCTGGTGTATAGTGAGGAAGCAATAGATGTGATTTCTTAATTTTTAGTAAGGCTTTTGACACACTTCCTCATGACATTCTTACGAGCAAAGTAGGGAACTGTGATCAAGATGAAATTATTATAAGGTGGGTGTACAACTAATTGAAAGACCACACTCAAAGAGTAGTTATCAGTGTTATGCCCTATCAGTGTGAGAGCGAATCTAGTGGGGTTCGGTGGTGTTGCAAACATATTGGAGGACAGAATTAGAATTCAAAACAACCTTGACAAATTGGAGAACTGCCCTAAATTCAACAAGATTAAATTAAATATAAACAAGGGCAAAGTATTTCATTTAGGAATGAACAATCAAGTGCGAAAATACCAAATGGGGAATAACTAGATAGGCAGTAGTACTGCTGAAAAAAATCTGCAGGTTATAGTGGATCACAGATTGAATGAGTCGTCAATGTGCTACAGATGTGAAAAAAGGGTACTATTATTCTGGGTGTATTAACAGCAGTGGTGTATGTAAGACACAGGAGATAACTGTACTGCTCTACTCAGAACTGGTGAGGGCTCAGCTGGAGTACTTTGTCCAGTGTTAGCTGTCACATTTTAGAAAAGATGTGGACAAACTGGAGGGAGTCCAGAGGAGAGCAATAAAAATAGGTTAGACTTTCTGAACCTTTTATTCTAGGGAAAGGTTTAAAAAAAAGTGTGCATGGTTAGTTTTGAGAAAAGAAGGCTGGAGATTGGGGAAGACCTGACAAAGTCTTCAAATATATTAAGGGCTGTTCTAAAGGGTGATGATCAATTGTTCTCTGTGCACTGAAGATAAGACAAGTAGTCATGGGCTTAATCTGCAGCAAGGGAAATTTAAGTTAGATATTAGGAAAAAACTTTCTAACTGAAAGGGTAGGGAAGCTTTGGAATAGGCTTCCAAGGGATACTGAGGAATAGGAGGTTTTTAAAAAGTGGTTGGAAAACATCTCTCAGGTGTCTACTTGGTTCTGCCACAGCACAGGGGGCTGGACTTGATAACTGCAAGGTCCCTTCCAACCCTACATTTCTGTGATTCTAAAAGAGTTCTGGCTGCTCCACTGAGGGAGTGCAGGAATAGAAGGTTGTCTAACTTTGCCTGAGCCTTGGGAAATCATTGAAGTATTGACTGTGATCCCTTGACTTTTTTCAAATAATGCGTTTGCGTGTCAGACAGAAAAGGTTGGGCAGCATGGCCCTACAGATTCCATATTATGGGCCAGATTCTGTTCACATTTACACTAGTGTAAATCCTCATGTAACTCAAGTGACAGCTATGTAGTTACATCAGATTTTTACCAGTGTAACTTAGAACAGAATTTGGCTCTATGAGCCTAATTTACTTTCAAATGTGTCCCCAAAACTGAGGGTTATAATTCAAACTGAAGTCTGACACAATAGACCAAATTCTGTTCTGAGTCACATCCCGAGCAACCCAATTGAAGTAACTTTTGCTGCATAGGATATCAGTCAGATTAGAATTTATCTCTGTCCCTAGCTCAGGCAGGTGAGGTGAGGAAAAGCATTCCACATCTTGAATTTAGGTTGGTGTATCAGCCTAAACTTAATTCCTTTGTTTTTGTCAATAGAAGATAGATGTTTGATTTTTCTTAGTCCTAGTATTGCTATTTCAGCACCTAGATATTACAGCAATTGGTATTTCCTTATAACACACTGAAGGTATTGCTTTCCAATATTTAGTTTAAAACTAGAAGCAGATTTATAGCAGTGAATTCAAGTAGGCATTAAAACCAAGCAAACTTGTGGGTTTTACATTTAACTGTCCTTTTTTTTTTTCAAAACCTTTATTTTAAAATTTCCTTGCCAGCTGAAATTTTGTATGCCAAACAAGTCCAAAGAGAAATTGTAGGTGTTTATAATGGGAATAATAACAGATCTTTACTTAGTCTTTCTGTGCTACTTATATAGTAATGCTACATAAGTATAGATTAAGGGCTTGATTCTGCAAAGACTTAATCACATGCTTAACTTTAGGCATTGTGAGTCATTCCACTGAATTCACTAGGAACTGGATATTCAGATTTTGTAGGCACATTTGAAAGTCCCAGCTACCATGCCCAGAATGTGGGGTGAAACATACCATTACTGCTCTGCGTGCTGACATTTCAAGGCATTCTGCCAGGTTGTAACTGGGCAGCCCTTCACCTAGCATGAGAATCGTCATGTAGCCTGTTCTTGTGGTCTTCTAGCCACAGACACGCACAAGCTGTGCATTTAATCTTCAGGGTGAAAGCATAACAGAACATACCACAGGTATAAAGGAGAGGGAGACTTCCACATAGTTTCCTTTCCTTTCCTCTCCCAGGCTCACCCTCTGAGTTCATTCTGAGCTTCCCCTGTATTTCCTTTTCTTCCCACATACCCTCTCTATTACTGAACCAATTGTCATTTTAGCCAAGCAATTGCCACCCAAGTGTCAGCAATCCCCACAAGAAGCTGGCTAATTGAATTCAGTTAAGCCTGCAGTCTTCCCCCTCCTGCAGCAACCTCAGTGACCAGGATGCTACAGATAGCACCCTGCCACACGTGTTTGACTGCCCCACTGAGGTAGGAATGAGTAGTGAAGATGTGGAATGATTCATACTACTTAGATGGCAGTTTGGTTTTGCAAATAATGGGCTTGTAGTGTTCTTTGGCTAACAGGCAGGTGAAAGTATACATCATATCACACGAGCCTGAATTCATACCTGACAGTTTGAAGGTTGCAAATATTTTCCTAGCAAATTAATTTTGATATCCAGTCCAGTTCCTGCTGGATGTTGGTGTATAAGACTTGCTCTAGCTGAGATAGCATTCTTCCACTGTAATGTAAATTATGGCCATAATCTGGCATTAATCAGTTCTTCCTACAGGTTTATGCACAGTGATTTACAATTACAGGAGCTAATGCATTCTGAAAACTTAATTGGGTGCATAGATGTTCGTCAACTTTTTTTTTTTTTTTAAAGTATACAGCTGTCTGACAGTGTATTGCTACTGTAACTGCTAGTAAAACTAACTGGTAGTAACTGATGCCATTACCAGGCAGTTAATTTGCAAAAAGCCAAGAATTAACAGTTTGCTATTTATGTGGCACACTAATTTTTCTGCAAAAGGAAATCTGCATTGATGAATAATTTAAATCCCAGTTTCCCTGCAAGTCTATAATCACGTGCCCTATAGAGATTGGACTACTTTCTGCTGTGAGTATTGTGTAAAAGATTAGTAACTCCTTGGTGGCAATGCTGCTATAAAAGTGTGAATTGCACTTTTAATTTGTCTTCCCATCTGACAGAGCATCTAATTATACTTTACAAAATCTATTTTAAATTATACTTTTTAAATCCTTAGTTGAAAGATATTTACATAAAAAAGGTAAAGATTAAATAAATTGTTGTCATATCAGCAAATCATTTTAATGAGCTCATCCTTTCTTCTGCGTTTGAAACAGAATGTGTATTTTATTCCCACTATGTTTAGTTCCAGTCAGTCAAACTAGCAATGACTAGATGCAATTTTTTACAATACATTTAGATATGAAATGTGTGATAACTCCTGCTTTGTATTATAACATTATATAAGTGCTCTTCCAACTAACTTGCTAGCTATCTCAAGATCGAAAAGCATTTATATAAAAAGTCTTATGTAAGACCAAAACTTATTCTTTTGCCAGTAGCACTGAGCAGAAAATTAGTATTTTGATTAATCAGATTAAGTCATGAAGGAGTAAAATGAACATATATTAAATGACAATGTTACATTTCTCTCACTCCCTCTTTGCCCTAGTGTCTCTCTCTGTCTCTTAACTACATTACTGAAATTTAGGAAACATAATAGCTGATCTACTTAATGGTGCATAACATAATATGTTTTCTTCATGTTCTTCCAGTCTGTGTGTGACTGTGTAAGGGTTCATACTTTTATTACAGAAATGTGGAATATTTTCCAGATACTCAATTATCCTGATTAATATTACCAAACTGTTAACTGCTTACTCAATGGCTGGTTGGATTTTATATTACTGAGATAGTATTATTATTTATTATGATGGCAGTAGCACCCCTTGACCTCCATTCAAGGCTGTGCTAGGCACTGTACAAACATTTAGGTAGACGAAGTTCTGGCTCCAAAGGGTTTGCAAGTGTGTGTAACAAGCAACAGGCAATTGATACAAGACTTCTATGGGATCAGAGTTAAATTTCTGTGGAAAAAATTATTTAATACTTACTGTTATATATGCACCAGATCCTTCGGAGCAAGCTGGGGTCAGAGGGGTTGTGGCCACAGCACTTTGCCTCCAGCAATCTGTGTCAGTCAGAACATGGCCTAGTAGACCGTTACTGCTGGTGTAACTTAGGACAAATCCTGAGAGTGCTTTATTGGAAGTTGCAGCAGCTTCAAGTTTTGGTGAGGGCAGAGCCCCAAGATCAGAACAGTTAGGTGACTTTGAGTTGTCATCCCCTTTCCACACAGGCTGTGCACTCTTTGCCAAGATCCAAGGATTTGTATTTTTGAAAGTAATTCTTACTATAAGAATATTAGAATTAATTCTTTTTAGACTGAATCTGAGCTTCACCAGGCCTCAGGGAGAGCTGTAATTTTGGTTTGCATGTATCTCTAATCCCTATAGAAATATCATACTTTCTATTTCCCAAACAAGTACTGTCATTCTGCATTAGGGCTTATTTTGAGAGCTTAAGCAGTGCTTGGGCTTTGGTCTGGCTTTCAGCAAAGTGCTTGAATCTGAGTCTGCATGAAAACATGAATAAAGTTGGTCAACATTTTTATTTAGATCTTTTTATTATGATAGATGGCCTTGCCCCAAATTGCAGACATTTGATGAAGTTTTGGCTTTTCAAAATGTTCTGTTTTTTGTTAAAAAAATAAAAATTTAAATTTCAAAATTTCAAATTTTTGAAATTGAGTCTATTTTTATATTTTTTTCTTCCTTCTTTTCCCCCTGCTCATCCCCTAACCACTGGCTGATCAAGTCTCTCCCTCTCTCTCTGGAAAAAAAGGGTTTTCCAATGACTGTTCATGTGTTCTATACACGGTGGAACAGCTTCAACACCCCTCCCCCAATAACTCTGTAACCTGTGTTCAAATCCCTTCTTGACATCATGCCGGGGAGGAATTGAACCTAAATCTCCTCAACTGCAGATGAGTGCCCAAATGCTGGGCTATTAGGCATTTGGTGTGGAGCTCTCAATTTCTCCTGTTGAAGTTGTTCTAGTTTGTATCAATAATTGGTCACTGGAATAAGGACTTGAGTCTGCATCTTTCATATCCCAGGTGAGTGCCCTAACTATTGGGATAAAAGTTAATGGGAAGTCACCCGCTACACCTTCTCTAGGTGTTTTGTGATTCTAGACTATCATTTCCTTTCCTTTTTGTTTAAGTTAAAAATGCCCAGAATCAAAATGAAACATTTTGTTCCATCCAAAATGAAAGTTTTGTTCCTTTGCTGAAATGTTTGGGGTTTGTATTCAAGTTGCATTGAACAGAATTTTTTTCAGTTAAAAATATTTTTGTGTGTGTGCACGTGTGTGTGTAACTGCCAGCTAACTGAAAAATCATTAGGAATGTGAGTAGTCGCAATGGGGAAATTGGGGCTAGAGCACTCACACCTTGCAGATTTGGGACTTATTTCACTGTATAGGCACATCCCGTATTCTGTTATGCATCTATACTGAACAGAGAACAGACCCCAGAAAGCTGTGAAAGTATGCTGGAAACAGTCTCATTACTCTTTTTAAAAACAACTTTCACCATCTGCTTGGGGAGGCATTGTGACTTTTCTATGAACTTAGCAATTAAATGTGCTAAAATATAGTAGTAGCAGAATAAAATGGCTGTCTCACCTATTCAAACCAAAAACTAAAACCCAACAAATAACAGAACCTCCAACAAAAGCTGCCATCTGCTTATTAATGAAAACAAAACTCTTAGTCCTAAAAATCTCATCAAAATAGATTTTCAATACGGAAGTTTGAAGTAAGAGAGTCAACTTTTCAGCAAAATGATCGTATCTCGATTCATTAAATAGCTGTAAATAATCAGAATTTGATCTATTTTATTAATATGATTTTTTTTCTTGCTCTACGCAGCAGGCCAATTGACTCTGGCTTGCAGGGTTTGTCCTAAGAACTAAAAATAGCAGTGTAGACATTCCTGCTCAGCCTGGAGCCTGGGCTCTGAGACCCACCCCCTCTCCAGGTTTCAGAATCTGGGCTGCAGGAACATATACAGTGGTATTTTTAGCCCGGTAGCTTGCCCCTGAGTATTTTGACCTAGGTTCCGAGACTTGGTGCTGTGGGGATTTTTTCTGCTGTGCATATGTCCCCATAAGAACTATAGGGCTGTGCCTGGGGACCTGGCTCCTGGAGTCTGTGATTAGTTTGAATCACCGCTTTCATTTTAAAAATAAAAGGTTTCTACCCTCACGATGGTAAAGAAATGCTGAAAAATATGAAGTGAACATTAACTATATGGTGACATCTGTCTGGGACAATAGCTGAGGGCTTGTTACACTACAAAATTAAGTTGATTTTATCTAATTTGACCTCGAGACCACGAATTAATGAATTTGATTGTGCATGGCCACACTATGCTTATTGTCTCATTGGAGTGTCCTCACTAGTAGCACCGGCATCGATGCACAGAGCACTGCATTGTGGGTAGCTATCCCAGAGTGCAACTTGCCGCATTGTGTGTTAGGAATTTTGTGCAATGCCTCATGGAACCAAAACAATGTCGCAGAGGAGAATGGAAACATTGAATTGGCATCCCATGATGCACTGTGCTCCCTCCCTCACATCAGTGGCAAACAACCCAGCAGTTTACAGGCCTTAAAACTGCCACACATACGCCATAATCCCAGAAGCATGGAGCCTGCTCAGTTGTGCACTCTGACTGTGAGCATCTCAAACACCTCTCACCTTCTCCTGCAGTATTTCCAGAGCTGAAGTAGGGCCTGCCGAGTGGAACATAGCTGCAATGAGCCCTGCTACAAGCCGTTGAATAAAACAATTCACAGTTGCTGCTGGCAGTCACAAAGCAGCTGCATTCTGTTGAGCGTTGTTTCTGGTCCCATGAAACAAGCACTGACTGGTGGGACCGCATCGTTTTGCAGGTATGGGATGATAAGCAGTGGCTGCAGAACTTTAGAATGCAGAAGGCCACTTTCCAGGAACTTTTGTGCAGAGCTTTCCCCTGCCTTGCAGTTCAGCAACACAAAAATGAGAGTTGCTCTGACAGTGGAGAAGCAAGTGACGATTGCTCTTTGGAAGCTTGCAACCAGACAGTTACTGGTCAGTGAGGAATCAATGTGGAGTAGGTAAATTAAACGTGGGAGCTGCTGTACTCAAAGTGTACAGGGCCATTAATCAACTTCGGCTACAAAGGGTAGTGAGTCTGGGAAATGTGCAGGACATAGTGGATGTTTTTGCTGTGAGGGGGTGGCGATAGATAGCATGCATATCCCCATCTTAGCACCAGACCATGTTGCCAAAGAGAATATAAACCAAAAGGGATGCTTTTCAATGGTGGTGCAAGTGCTGGTGGATCACCAGGGGCGCTTCACCGACATCAACGTGGGATGGTTGGGAAAGGTTCATGATGTTCACATCTTTAGGAACTCGGGTCTGTTAAAAAAGCTGCAATCCGAGACTTTCTTTCCAGACCACATAATTAACATTGATGACATTGAGATTCCTATAGTTACCCTGGGGGACCCAGCCTACCCCTTGCTCCCATGGCTAATGAAGCCATACACCGGCCGTCTGAACAGCCAGACCACTGATCTCGAGGCCAGGAGAGGACAGCCCTATGGGAGGCCTGGCCTCGAGATCAGTGGTCTGGCATCCTTGCCCCATTCCTGTGTGGGGAGGCCCAGAAGGCCTGCCATGATCTGCCTGAAGATGCTGCAGCAGACTAACTCCAGCGTCAACGCAGATATCTCTGCCAGATCTGGCAGTACACGACGGCCATAAAGTGCTGGACCCAGCACGTATTCATGACGTGCTACCAGGGCAAGAGCAAATCGACAACCCCCGAGTCGCCCAATGCTATGACCTCATCCATCTCACCACGAAAGTGCTTCAACAGATCTTCCGGAAAGTCCGAAGAGAACTAGAGGCTTCTGTCATCGACTGTACATTCAGAGGGCACTCACCAGATCTCCGCAATGGGTAGGCCAAACGATCCATATGCCCATCCTATAACCGAGCTCAATGTCACGCTGGTATAGAAAATGCATTACAGCAGAATATGACCCACTCACCCTAAGGGAAAGCCACCTTTCGTAGCCAAAAACACCTCCAAACCCCAACCCTGGAAATGGTGACGCTTGATCTGTCCTGTTCGTACGTGAGAAGAGTGTCGAAAACAGAGAACTCCAAGAAGGAAGGGATGCCTGCCAGTCGGGGAGACCTTGGCACCAAACCCCCTCGCCCACGATATAGCGAGAATAATTAGAAACTACACTTCTAGATCGTTGTGCGCACTGTGAGAAGGGAGCGGACACATCACCGCTTCCATCGCAACAGCCCACTACGTTTGTCCCTTTCTCGTGTATCTTATATATTTTCGCTTATTTGCCCATGCATACTTGGGGATTGGAGGTCCCCATGTCCCTTCATCCACTGCGGCTCGTCCTGCATCTAGTCCCGCATAAACCTACACTCCACTTAGCCAAAGCGCCGCTTAAGAGCAGGAGCAAGCTGCAGCTTTTCTGGAACGACAGTGTCGTAGCGGGGCATGCAGCCCAGCTGTCTCGTACATTCCTGCCCACAGTTCACTTCAAAAAAGCCCCCACACCCCCATGTCCGGTTATGCTTGCTGAGGTAACGGCTTACAGGGTCCCAACCTCCCTGCTGTCTTTTGGAAACTCGTTACCTCCTCTTAATTGCAATCCCTCAGCGCGCGCCTGCTGATATACATGCGACTCTATCATACTGTTTAAAATAATATCCGCCAACTGATAAACACCTCGCATGACCTTACACGATCTGTCATACAATAGATCTAATAAGTCTATATATACTGCACAAGCATCTACTGTGCGCTCTCGCAATAATCGAGCAATGTATCAGTGTCAGCTCAGACTATAGACGCTGCCAGAAGCTACATGTTAATACTTCGTCACGGACCGATACTTCTGTTATTCACTGTGGTTGTTACGCGCGCTCTACGCAGATGCTCACTCTCAATACCGCTACCGTTCTAACGACTTCTTCTAGGCTCCAGAGCCTCCACTCTATCTCTCCTCGCGCTATAATCATACAACCTGCCATCCGATCTAGCATAACTAATAACGTAGTCCATACCGCTCTGAAAGAGCTCTCTTATGTTACAGATATCCCTCCTGTACATCAGCCTGAATACGAGTCCAAACCCTACCTATTCACCTTCTAGCCACGATTATCATACATCGCGCTCTGTCTTCACCACAGTCGCTCATTCTATCCGCCCCTGTACAATTCGTCGGATCTATCAACACGTTCTATCTATTATTATTTACATGTTATTCTACAAGCTGAGGATGCGATCGTTGCAATCACTTCCTACTACTGCATTAAGCTATAGATCCTATTGTCCTCCTAACTGGCGTACTCTGCCATCAATCGCTGAGATCATATGTAGTTACTCTAGTCTTTATCCCTACACCTTCCCAGTATCAACTACCTGCTCGACCTCTCCTGCATTCCTCCTATCGCGATATGCTATAAACAACTTCTCGCACCTCCTCCTCGAAAAGCTGCTTTACCACGCATCTCCATGTGCATCAACTCGTACAACCTTTTTAGATGCCCTCTAGATCCCTTCCCCAACTCTACATTCCTATCATCCCCCAACATCTCAGAGCTTTATCTAACTCTATTACACTTGGAGCTCATGACACTATGAGTATGCTACTCATTCCCTTTGAAGATTGAAAGCTCATGAAATATTCCTTGTGATTGCGATTTCATGGGTCTGTCCGGCAGTTTTGTCACTTTGCATCTCTTCTGCCTTCTGCCTGAAGACGAGGACATCCGCACCCAGAGTGAGCTCATGACTCACGATGGCGACAAGCAATGTACTCTCGCTGATCAACAGTTCTCCTTCCTGTACAGTGATGTCGCCTTTAGAAGTTTTTGTAATAGGGGAACACTGTCAGGCTTTATAACTGCCCAGATCTGTCACACTATACAATACCAAAGGAGATTTTTTTTCAATATCTTCTCTCGCTGCATGAAGTAAAACATCTTGTCCTATTTCAGAAACAAGAGCAGCGCATAATCTTCACATCAGTCATCTTGGCCGACAGACAAATCAATATCCAGCCCTGTGCTCTGTTATATATTTAATATAAAAAAAAAAAAAAAAAAAAACTACACCAGTCCGGTCTGAATAAATGGAGAAGCAGGAACAAGCACATTGTGTACTGGGAGTGATCATCCACCCTTATATCCGGCCTAAGCTCGGTCAAAAGTCCAGCTGTCTCATATCTCTTTGTTTGTCCGTCGCAGTACTGCTGTGCATGGCCCGCCATGACCGATTACCCACACATCCCACGTGGAGAATAGAGTTAAGGTGATACCCATCTAACGGTGCATGGCATATTCCTAACTCCCATATCCTAGTTTATTGGAGACCTATCCCCGGGTATTACTAACGTTACTCCCCTGAACAGAGGGCTCGGGAGAGGTGGACAGACCCTTTGCAGTGACTCACTCATCTGCGCGGAATCGTGAACCTTCCTAAGTTTTTTGAGTTTCATCTCAGATTTCTAACCCCCAAAAGCCTGCTAAACACACAAAAGAGAGGAAGCCGCCGAAGCCTTGAACCGGATCCTGACCAGGCCAGAAGACCGCTACGTAGCATATCGCTCACGAGCACCGCCATCAGAGCAACCACCAACCTGCGCAACGTGACTGCCTGAGGCTCCCCAGCTTAGATGCGACAACCTGATCAAGCAGCAGAGCGCCCCTGGGAGCTCAGGCAATTAGTCCATGAAGAGAGAACTTCGGATTGACCAGGCAGAGGACCCTAGATATGATAACGTCAGGAAAATGCTGAATAGATGATACCAGTGGAGAAGTCTGCGTTCAGGACCCACTTTTATACGGAACGAAAGATCTCTATGTACTGATTTGCAAATGCCAGCAGCAGAAATCGATCATACCTTCTGTCTGCCACTAAAACATTCAAAACATCTTATATCTCTCATATCTATCCTATTTGAGTCAGCTATGTATTATATAGTATAACCCAGCCAGGCATCCCTGCGGGAGTCTATCTGGCATAGCAGTACATGGAAGATGTCAAAGGCGATTACTGCCACTATACTGTCCAGACTAGAATGGTCCTATATAAGCCCGGCGCGCAGCAGCTTACGGCCCTTTAGATACCTCTTTTCCGAAATTTTTAGTTGTTAGATTGTTGTACCATATTGAAGCGCAATCACCATGTAAGAAGACAGCTTGGGGCCACCAATCTGTATGACTGATATGTATCTAGCACTATGCACCCCAGATATCATGGAAAGCTCACCTCCCGAGAGAGCTACGCTCCAGACAATAGTTTAGGACTCACTCTCCTCCCGTTGCTACCCAACAATACTGATCTGAAATCGATAGTCACTCTCTCCTACCGTCCCTATCCCAGTTGCATGATCACCACTATCTCGTGTCATTTGCTCCATCGTAGCCAAGCCCTACCGAACCCTTCCTATACCACCCACACAGTCTTTGTAAATAATGTTTCAACTAGGACCTTCAAGCCATTGATCAGGAAAGATTAGGAAGCCGGCACTGGGAAAGAATGCATACCACTATTACCTATACCTCATTGTTTCCCAATCTGGAAGTTCTCACAAGCGCTTCCCTACAATTTCTCTCAATTCAAGAACTACTATATAGGCCCACCCCTAGGCATATATTGAGTCATAGCCCGATTAAACCCAATTGTAATGACCACTTGTGGAGAAAGCACAAGAACCCAACACCCATAATATACCATCCCGTAAAAAATAAAAATATATTAAGAGTGTCCTGTGCCCGAGCAGCAGAAAGCAAGTAGAATATCGACACATCGCAGAACCATGAAAGTATTACCAATGAATAGAAGTAAACTATCAAGTGTGTGTTCATCTCAGCCGCACGGAAACCAGACGCAAAATTCTACCACATCAATCTTTAAAATATACCAGCATACTCGAGAGCATCGGCTTAGTCACCCACGAGACCCTTACACCCAGGAATAAACTAATAGAGCAAGTGAAATCTATATCACCACTATGAAGCACAATCCAAAAACTCACACACTCTCGTGAGCGAGAGCGAGGGTCCGGCCCAGAAACGATCTGAGACTATCGAGCGCACATCCGCACTGCAACTATATCCTCTTCATGCGCACATCCCCGCCACCAGCCACACCAAACCTCCCTCAAGGCCGAAAGTACAACTCTCATCTAGAAGTTTAGACTTTCATTGCCTTAGAGATCCTGTATCAGTCAGGTGCTTATCGTACCAATCCTGCCCCTCCTATAGTTATCACACCGACTTTAGATTCGACGATAAAACACTATTCCGCGGACTCATCCCTTGAAATGAAGTCATCCCTAGTCATCACTAGCCCCCATACACGCCCCATCTGACCACACCCCTGGCCTCTCCGACCGCAAATTTCAAATTACCCTCTTCACCACCCTAAGCCACTCTCACGAGAAGCCATCATCTGCCTGATTCTGATAATGATTGACAAAAGGATATTGCAAGATTCCCCGACCAAACGACCTAGCAACAAGGACAGCGTTCGCCACCCCAGATGGCTATTCATACACCAAGTCCTCCCTTTGGCTACATGGGGCCCCAGCCTACATTTCCACGCCTCATCGCATAAGCTGCCTGCGCCCCCATACTAGTTATAAAACTGCATACCTAGATGCATTGCATCAATCCATACACCAGACTGGGGACCCCCTTGGGAAAGTTGAGCCACCAGTCATTACTGCACCTTCAAGGCGGCTGCCTCACCGCTAATCTGCTAAATGTGCATAACTAGCAGAGGCTAGGCCTACCCTGGGATATTATTTCGTACGAAGGGTCTAGTGAAACCCCAAACTATAAGCTATGAGTGATTTCAAAATGGCCCTGCGACCAAAGAAGCAGGTTCCGTGTTGTTCCTAGTGACGTGGAAGGCTACTTCACATTATTCTCCTGCGCTTTGCCAGTAGGGCAAGTCCCTAATGACCTTGGTGAAGGCCGAGGCGTCAACACGACACGTGTAAAGTTGGACCTGACGCAGCAGAGAGGGCCATTTTTAGACTTTGACAGCCCTCTGTTAATGACCCCTACTCATCAGCCCCAGACTTTTACCAAGGGAATTTATTTTTACAGAACATGGCTTCGAGCGGGTGCGCATTCGCACAAATGTGGAGAAGAAGAACACCAATCTCTTCCTAGCAGAAAGCTGCTCCCAGAGGAACAGAGTATCCATATCGAGAAGAGAATGCCTTGCGTCAAATGCGGCCATGGACGACACTGCTTCATTACTCTTAGTTGCGCATTTACTCTTGTACGGGCACTGCACTCCTCATGGATGCAGAGAATAAGGAAAAGAATGACAAGGGTCGACCAGGTGTTCCTCATTCCCTCAACCATTCCATTTCCTCATATCACAGTGCTGGCATGCCACCACGGCAATGCTGGTTCTTATACTGGCTCCCTTGCAGGCTTTGACTATCGCAGAGCACACTCCTGGCATCTCAAGTTGCCTAACCCTATTCGTGTTGAAGCCAGAGCGGGGGCGTATGTGATGGGGAAGATGCCAGATGCTACAGTAAAGTACATGAGAAACAGATATTTTAGCCCCCAGGCTTAAACAAATCCTATACTACCATCATGTAACAATGGCAGTTGTTCCAGTTAATCAAGGCACCTGGTCCATTAAATCTATTCTCAAAGCTTGGAGATAGCACATTGGATAATAAAAACACCTGCAGCCAATCAAGCAGGCAAATCGGGCACCTGGCGTTTAAAAAGGAGGTCACTCAGTTCAGGCGGGAGAGCCAAGAGGAGAGAAGCACTAGTGCAGAGCTGGAGCAAGAAGCGCAGGAAGCTGAGAACTGAGAGTGTGTGCTACTGGAGAGATGAGATTATCAGACACAGGAGGAAGGGTCTATGGTGCAGGATAAAGAAGCGTTTGAGGCGATGCCATGGAAGTAGGCCCAGGAGTTGTAGCTGTCATGCAGTTGTTACAGAGGCACTATACACACTGCAATCACAGTCCTGGCTGAACCCGGAGTAGAGGGTGGGCCTGGGTTCCCCCCAAACCTCGCAACTCCTGATCAGACACAGGAGGAGCTGACCCAGACTGTGGGTTCCACCAGAGGGGAAGATCACTGAGGTGAGCAAATCCACCAATAAATGCAGGACCCACCAAGGTAAAGGAGAAACTTTGTCACTCTAGATAGATAAGTACATCTCAAAATTATTTTCATTGATTCTGATCACTTGGTGTCTTCTCACCTTTCCATAATCATGTTTATAAAGAAGATTTATTTAAAAAAATTATTGTAGTTCTCTACTGCTGTGCACCTGAAAAATTCTGTTTGGGAACCTTACAAGGAATTGGGTAGCTTTTCGTTTTTTGTTTTTTTTTTAAAGAAAGGTTTTTTTATAAGTTACATACTTTGTGTAATGACAGTGAGCAATTTTCAAGAATCAGAGTTGCAGACACATTGGATTGATTTTAAAATCATCTGCTTGGTAAAGCATTCCTAAGGTCATAAATAGGTAGATGAATTATTTCCTTGATTCTTGGATTATAGTGGCATTTCAGTCTGGTGATTTTTTGATGAATTTATAACTTGGTGAGTTTTTTTTCTGATGGACTATAGGCAGTTGCTTTTTCATGAATTTCCATCAGTAGAAAAAGTGTATTTTTGGGAATGGCATTTTGAAACACTATTCATTCTCATCCTTGGATTTCTTGGCATGCATTATTAAACAGCTAGTTTGGAGTGCAATTTTTTTCACACACAATTTTTTTTTTCTTCAAAAAATAAAGAAATAAAGCCCAGTACTCTTGGTATTTGAAATTTGCTCTGCATTGATTGTTAATTTATTGTTAAGTCTCTGAAGTTTGCCTTGGGAATGGATGGCCTCTTTCCTTTATTTATAAAGGTCACATAGAATTTAGCAGAAATAAGGAAAATGCCCACAGAATTTAATAAATATTCTTTTAAAAAGTAAAAAATGAACTCATGACATTCTCATGGTTTATAATCTACGGTATTGGCTCTGATGCTGTGTGATTATCATGCTTTAAGTCTTTTAGGAATTAAAATAAGTGGCCCATCATACAATCCCCGTGGACAAAAAAGCAGCCCAGTAGATCAGCCTGTCAGCCTTCTTATTTCTTTGTACTGTACTTAAGGTCCTGTTGTTTAAAAGGTACAATCCTGCAGTGCTCCTGTCATAAACAGATAGTAGGAGTTAATAGAACAGAAGTACTTTATATCTCTTTTGACTGTAAAGGGTTAACAAGTTCAGTAAGCCTGGCTGTGTCACCTGATCAGAGAACCAATCAGGGGACAGGATACTTTCAAATCTTGAGGGAGGGAAGTTTCTGTGTGTGCTGTTAGAATTTGGTGGTTGTTCACTCTGGGGGCTCAGAGGGAACAGACGTACAACCAGGTTTCTCTCTAGTCTCCCTGATACAGGTTCTTATAGATTCCAAATAGTAAGTACTAGGTAGATGGCGAGTTAGGTTTATGTTTGTTTTCTTTATTTGCAAATGTGCATTTGGCTGGAAGGAGTTCAAATTTGTATTTTGCTGAAAGGATTTTAATTTGTGCTTGAATACTCGGCGGGGGTGGGGCGGGGGGGGGGGGATGGGAGGTATTCCCAGTGGCCGTATAGCTAAAGACCCTGTACCTATCCATTTTAAAATTTTACAACAGATAATTTTTTTCTCTCTTTAAATTAAAAGTTTCTTGTTTAAGAACAACTGATTGTTTTTTTATTTTGGTGTGAACCCCAGGGGACGGGTCTGGATTCACCAGGGAATTTCGTGGGGAGAAAGGAGGGAGGGAGAGAGAGGCTAATTTCCTCTCTGTAGCGGAGATTACTTTCTCTCTCAGGAAGAGTCCTGGGAGGGGGAAAGAGAAGGAGGGAGGAAGGTGAATTTTCCTTCTCTGTTAAAGAACCAAGGAGGTTTGAATCACAGTGATCTTCCCAGGGATAACCCAGGGAGGGGAAGCCTGGGAGAGGCAACGGTGGGGGAAAAGGTTTACTTTCCTTGTGTAAGATCCAGAGGATCTGGGTCTTGGGGTTCCCCGGGCAAGGTTTTGGGGGGACCAGAGTGTACCAGGCACTGGAATTCCTGGTTGGTGGCAGCGCTATAGGTTCTAAGCTGGTAATCAAGCTTAGAGAAATTCATGCTGGTACCCCATCTTTTGGACGCTAAGGTTCAGAGTGGGGAATTATACCATGACAGCTCCATCTCATGAAAACGTCTTATCTTTTAAATGAAGGACGAGGACAGTTTTCTTTCTCTAGCTACGATCTTTTAGCCCTCCTCCCCAAACACAACAGCAGCTCTTGAGGTTCAGTCACGATTTAGCTCAGACATGTTGCCTTGCAGATCTCTGTTAAAAACACTAATCCCCTTTTATGATCAGTGTGTTCTAGAGGAGTCAAATTACTCTGGAAGACTGTAGTACTATCTCTTGATATGTAAATGCACAGTATTTCATTAATTCTCAGTTTACATTTGTAAGGATCTGGAAGTCTGAGTCTGCTGGCTCCTGGGCAGCTGTTGTGTCCACGCCTCCACCCAATAGCTCTGAACTGGAGAACTGCAGCTGAGGAGCCTTAAGGTCTTGAGCATCACTGAGTGTCCCACCCATAAAGGACCTGAGGGTGGTGCATATCACTTCTCTTGATTGGCCCAGGCATGGTATTTAAGGTCTAGAGAAAACACCTAGAGGCTATCTATGCAGCTGGCTTGCTGCTGCAACACACCCTGATGTGCACTCCTGATACCTTGCCTTATTCCTGGTCCTGGTTTCTGGCTCCCTTCTCTGCTCCTGATACGTTGCCCTGCTTTTCTTCCACTCGCCCTGCTTTTCTTCCACTCACCCTGCCTGGGCTGACCTACTTCGCTCTGACCCAGAGTGGCTCGCTGACCTAGGCTCCAATTTGATTCTATGGCATGACACAAGTACGGACTGCTGCTTCTGGCCTTGACCCTCTTGACTGAACTCAGGCCTTGTTGTTGTGTCACCCCCCACTATGGTGACCAGATGTCCCGTTTTTAAAGGGACAGTCCTGTTTTGAGGGATTTTTTCTTATATAGGCACCTATTACCCCTCACTCCTCTCCTGTTTTTTCACAGTTGCTATCTGCTCACCATATCCTCCACCCCCCTCCAACCTAGGCTTGGGACTTGATCCACACTTCGTGTGTAGGATCCAGCCAACATCCATTTTTGTTACTTCCTTCCAAATCAGCTTATTTTCTACAGTTTCTACTTGGGAGAGGGAGTGAGAACTCTCCTCTTCACCTTACTAATAGCCATAGATAGCAAAGAGTATAATAAGAAAGAGTTATGCTAATTTTTCCTTCTCTCACACTTGAATGTTACTGTTTGTAAAATTATTGTTATGGCAGGCATCTTTAGACAGTGCTGTTACACAAGGCCTTACAAGTTAACTTTTTCTAAAACATGCAAGCAAGGTAAAATCTTCTGAAAAATGCTATTTTGTTCTTTTTTGTCTGCGCGTGTGATGTTGATCGGGGAGCTGTTACAAGTAGCAAGATAACTTGTTCTGTGCCTTACACTCTCTAAGTACAGTCAATTCTAGGCACAAAGTTATTTCCTGCAGACAGGGTATTGGTGTTTAGGGTAAGATCTTGAAAGGAGGAGATTGACAGCATGCTGCTGTTTGCAACCATCTTTGTTCAAGGCCTGGAATAGTATTCTCAAGTGCAAACCAGAAGATTTGATGTGTCTTGTCCTGAAGATGTATAAAGGTTGAGGTTGTATGGACCATAAGGTATGTATGCAATTCTTTGAGTAACATTATTGTTACCTTAAATAGACAAAGTTATAATTATTTATGCTCTTCTAACCTTAAATATAGTTCATCTCTTGCCTATGGACCAGATATTCATCTTGCAGAAAGCACTGGTCTCTTTAGGTATTTAGATATCTGTATTAAGGATGTCTCTATAGTTCAAGTGGGGGGTGTGAGTCCCAGCTTGAAGAGAGATACTCACCCTAGCTTTCATCAAACTAGTGCTCTAAAAATAGTGTGTTGCCAGGGAGGCACAAACAGTGGTAGGGGCTAGCTGCTCAGAGTTACTTGTCTGTCAGTGCTGTACAGTCTGTCAAAGGCAAGTACTAGAGGCAGCCAGCCCTTCGCTCTGTCACAGTGATACTGTTTTTAGAGTGCTAGTTCTATGAGAATTAGCGTGAATCACACACCCAACTCCAAGTGTAGACATACTCTCAGTAAAACCTGCCTCTGATCAGAATGACGAGTTCATTAGGGTCCCAGCTCAAATAATTTATTTCTTTGAATTTAATTTAAAAGAATTGTTGAAAGTTAAGGCTAGTTGGACTAGATCAGGAAAAAAAGAGGCAATTTTTGAAACCTCAGAGAAAATTCCAAACTTGAATACAAAGCTTCTAAGATTAAAATAAGTATCCCACTCCTCTCCCCAACCATCTAACTAACCTCTGGCTCCTACCTTTGCTGAAATGTAAATATAAACATATACATCTAGGAACAAAGAATGCAGGCCATACTTACACGATGGGGGATTCTATCCTGGGAATCATAGAAGGTTAGGATTGGAAGAGACCTCAGGAGGTTATTTAGTCCAACCTCCTGCTCAAAGCAGGACCAACCCCAACTAAATTATCCCAGCCAGGGCTTTGTCAAGCCAAGCCTTAAAAACCTCTAAAGATGGAGATTCCACCACCTCCCTAGGTAACTCATTCCAGTGCTTTATCACCCTTCTGGTGAAATAGTTTTTCCTAATATCCAACCTAGATCTTCCCCACTGCAACTTGAGACCACTGCTTCTTGTTCTGTCATCTTCCACCATTAAGAACAGCCTAGCTCCATCCTCTTTGGAACCCCCTTTCGGGTAGTTGAAGGCTGCTATCAAATCCCCCTTCAGTCGTCTCTTCTGCAGACTAAATAAGCCCAGTTCCCTCAACTATGACTCTGACAAAGCAGTGACCCTGAAAAAGATTTGAAGGTCATGATAGATAATCAGCTGAACATGAGCTCCCAATGAGGTGTTGTGGCCAAAGGAGCTAATGGGATCCTGGGATGCATAAAGAGGGAATCTCGAGTAGGAATAGAGAGGTTTTTTTATCTTGATATTTGGCACTGGTGTGACCACTTCTCTAATACTCGGTCCAGTTCTGGTGCTCACATTTCAAGAAGAAAATTGATAAATTGGAGAAGGTTCAGAAAAGAGCCATGAGAATGATTAATGGATTAGAAAACGTGCCTTATAGTGATAGACTCAAAGAGCTCAATCTATTTAGCTTAACCGAGAGAATGTTACGGAGTGACTTGATTACAGCCTATAAGTGTCTATATGGAGAACAAATATTTAATAATCGTCCCTTCAATATAGCCGAGAAGTGTATAACATAATCCAATGGCTGGAAGTTGTAGCTAGACAAATTCAGACTAGATGATTACAATGGTCTCCTCTGGACTTGGAATCTGTTGCAGGTTAAAGTGGGAAACTGAGTCCCAAATCCAACCAATTTGGGCCTTGATAGTTGCGTTTAATAGTACTTCTAACAAGCCTATGAATCTATGAAAATCCCTCTGAGGACCTCTGCCATCAGATAATGTTGTTGAGCCAGATCCTATTTCTAAACCTGGTTAGTTCCTGGGCTTCCTGAAGTCCAGCAAGGGAACCATATGTACTCTGGGCTAACTGATCCAGCACAATCCTAGAACATGTGATGTATGAAAACAGAAGAGGATTACATCCCATCTGAAAGAATGCCAGATAATTGTTCCACCAGCTCCGTCCCCACCCTAACCCCCCCCCAGGAAAAACACCAAAAATAGGTGGCCTGCCATGTGGGAGTTGGCAAAAAGGAAATTTTCAAAGCTAAGGAAGATCATTTGGGGACCCAGAGAGTCTGTCTATTAATTTAAATACAGTTTATCTCCACCCCAATATTTACTACTTAACCTTTTGAGGAATCTGACCAAATATATACTGATACTCAGCTGTATTTACCTCAAGGACAAAATTCCCGTCCTGTGTGCTCTGCAGATCTCTGCTGTGTATTCTGAACATATTCCATGGATGGGAATTGTGGTTGGTATTTTGGTAACTTAAAGACCACTTGGGTTTAAATGCAAACAAGGGCAAACTTTATTCCAGGGGTCTTACTGGCACCTCCTCTAGGTTCCTCTTCCTCATGACCCCTACCAGGCCCCCTCCTCTTGGCTCCATTTTCCGGTTCCTTAAAGGAGCTACGCCTCTTAAACAGCCATTCCCAAATACTACATTTCCCCCCTCCAAAGATTTTATTGGTACAATCTTATGTTAACAGATTATACAATGTAAACCTTCAAAATAATTTCTTTGGATGTTACACCACAAAGTCCTTCAGCCAACATGGGGACTCTCAGAGGTATAAAGGGATGTATGCATCACCTGGGAATGGTGAACCGCAGCCACTGGGAGCTGTGGACAGTCAACATAGGCAAAATATCTCATGGCCCACAATCGGATTACCGTGATGGGCCACAGGTTGCCCACCACTGCTCTAGAGCAACCCCGAAATCCCTGTGCATTTGCACCCCAGCAGTAAAGCAGAAGGCATTCCATCCTCATCAGTCCCAGTGTTTTCAGGAGTTTGCCCTTTGAGCCCAAGACCTACCAAACAGAAGGAGCAGAGGTTACAAAAGAAGATCACCATATTTAAATGAAGATAGTGTTTTTAGTAGCCATTACGGTGGCAGGGGAGTTGAGGGCATTAGTATCACATCCCTGATATACAGTTTTTTTATGCCGATAAAGTCTACCTTTGTCCCCAGCAAAGTTTTCTTATGCAGGTTGTATCCACTTTTCATATCAATCAAGCAATATTCTTACTGTCCTTCCTCTGAAAGCTTCATAGTAATGAAGGATTATACACTCCAGAAGTTAGAAAAGCTTTAGTGTTCTATCTGGAACAGACTAAACCTTTCAGGTGTTTGTCTCAATTGTTCATTGCATTTGAGGACAGAATGAAGGGCAGTCCTGTTTCCACACACAATATTTCATTGTGGATATCCATTTGTTTTGCCTGTGTTATAAATTGGCTAATGTGAAGCCCCTGGATAGAGTATTGGGACATTCAACTAGACCCCAAGCAATCTCTGTGGCATTTCTGGCTAACATATCCAAATGTTAAACATTTGCAAAGTGGCAAGCTGGTCATCATATCACATTTGACCCTTGCTAAACTATCCCTCAGCAATCTAGAGATGATACTAAATTTGGACAAGTGGTCCCCTAGTCCCTGTTCAAATAGACTGTGAACTCACCTCAAGCTGAGACTGATTGTGAGTCATCTGCAGTGGAATGGACAGGTGCAATCACTTGAAGAAAAAGCTGTTGCTAACCTTTCTATAAGTGTTGTTCTTTGAGATGTGTTGCACATGTCCAATCCAAGATGCACCTTCCTTCCCTTCTCTTTTGGAGTCTTGGGGTGGGGGAGTCAGGGGCAGCTTGGCCCTTCATGCCTATGTGAGGCAGCAGAGGGTGCTCATGATGCCCCAACAGTTACTGCTTAGGGAAACTGTCTGACAACAGTACAGTAGAGCGAACAAACACCTACAGTGGAATGGACATGTGATGAACGACAGTTATGGTATTTAGTGGGTTTTTTTGGTGTAGCATTACAAAACAGCCAGGAATTACCCTCAAATATCTGTCACCCCCAAATATCCGTCAATTCACAGCTGGAGAAGAATATTAAGTACTGAATTTTGAACACCATTTTAAATTTTCAGGCACATTTTTTATTAAAAAAAATAAGTCTACTCTATTCACCGACCCCCTTTATTTTCTTTTCCCAGTGTAGATACTTTGTGCTGAATTGACTATATAATTTCAATATGCATTTTAAAACAATGAACCCTTGCAATTTTTGAAAACTGCTTTAATTCAGGAATGGACTGAGACCTGCAGCTAACACAAGGTAAAATTGTACCTTCTTATTCCTGAAATTTACCTAATGTTTTTCACAGAGTAGAAACAGTATTCTGTAGTTTGCCTAGTGTTTCACAAAAGATTCCCAGCTAGCTGCAGTAAAAGCACAGCATCTGCATTCAATAGTTTGTCTAAATTGATTTCATGCATATATATATATATGCATTTTTTTTTACAAATTACTTTAAAGGGTGCCTAGTCACTTCACATGTACTGATAAATGTTACTTTTTCACAGAGTACAAGATCCAGCACTGTGTACACTTGACCCAATTTTTTGATTGACAGTACTCTGCAATATTTGCACTGAAAAATGTTTTCAGGTATCAGATAAAATTAAGTACCTCAAATTTCTGGTTAAACATTAAAAAACAAGTTACCTTAGGGCTCAAAGCAAGGATTAATTATGGGTGCTCAAAGCAATCAGAGACCAAGAGAATCAACATTTGTAAGTAATCCTGCAGTGTGAAAAAAAAATTCTGAATTTATGGTATTCAGAGCATGCAGCAAGGAAGTTTTTAGCTATAAATATTTACAATTAATTGATTACAAGGTTGTGGATAATACATTTTCTGTAGCTGGGATAGCATACAGAAGAATATGAAATCTACCCTGGAGAATGGGAGAATTGTAAGCTTCATTCATCAAGATGTTGGAGTTAATTGGCTTTGGCCATGTAGTTGAGAGGAGGCCTGATTTAAAACCTCTAGAATTCTTGTCACTTGAGAAATTGATATTTTTGTTTCTTTTTTGTCCCAAATTGGGATAAAAATTCAAAATATCAGAACTACTTATAGAATGAAAAGATCTGACAAAAAATCATTTTTGGAATGTCTGTTTTGGGTTGACATTAGTCTCTCAATTGTCCTGAGCTACCACAGTACCTCATGGTGTTCTGGGTCCCTCGTGTCTCTCTTCTCTCCTATCACCTGGACTATATCTTCAATGATGTACTGTAGTCTTTCCTGTGGCCAAGCTGCTGTGGTGCGCATTTGGAGTTCCATGTCTGATTACTGAGTCCCACAATGCACTGCAGCTGCTCAGCCACAGGAAAGAGAATCCAGCCGGGAAAAGAAGAGGGGCAAAAGGGACCTAGAACTACAACTCCCATTAGACATTGTGGTATGTTAGGAGGTCACAAATTCATATTGATATAAAATGAGATGTTGTTTTTAGATTTTTCCTTCAAGAAAATTCTGCTGAATTCTTTCTATTCTTGTGGAAAATTTCAATTTAGATGAAACTCCATTTTCCAAAAGAAAATGTTTCACTTGAAATTTTTGATCAGCCCCAGCTGACAGACATGCCACTCCTAAACATAACAACAATTAAATGCGTTTCATATGTGGAAAGTCTATCTACACAGTAGTTGCAAATCTAGGTACCGCTTTATAATATAGTATAATATAGAACTTGTTGCATCCTTCCCTTGAATCAGGATCTGAGCATTTGCTTATACTGGCTCATGCTATGGATTGTCTTGAGAACGTGATAAATACTAACATGAATACACAGGAAATGTCAATTATTAAGGAAGACTGACAACATCCTTCCAACAAATTGATCATAAAAATGAATAAACAGGCTTATGCAGACCTGATAGCTTTTAATCAACCTTTCTTGTAGAGATAGCCCTACTCACAAAGTTTTTATCTGGATCTGAACTTCCCCAAGGTTTGTGGGTCTCTGATCTGAAGTTTTAGAATGGACTTATCTCTGATTTCTAGGTTCTATATCTAAAAGTCACACCCACCTGTGCATATGTACCTCAGTCCTTGTTTCAACTTTAACTAGAACATAAGAATGATGATAATAATTAATAAAATGTCACATTTGTACAGCACTCTACATCTCCAAAACATTTTTCAGACTGTAGTTAAGCCTTACAGTAACCCCGTGAAGTAGAAAAAACCTATTCTGAGGCCCATAGAGTTAGAGGAACTTGTCCAATACCCTATGTGATCCAACTTCGCCTATTCCTCACAAAAAGAGTGTTTCTGAAACAAAACAAACATGGGAAGTATCTTATTTATCTTTTGTCTCTCAAGAAAAGTCATTAGAGCTGAGCAAAGAATTACTATTTGATGAACTTATTCTCCCTTCCTGCTTGCAAAATAACCAAGAACACATACATTTCCTTAACTCTATTAACAGATCATTGCTTTGACTGTTTGCCTCTTTCCCCCACTTCTACTCAGAGCTTGGGCGTTATAAGATTAATTATTTCTGGGAAGATCCAATCAAAATGCAAGCTTTGAAGATGTCATTAGTCCCATTTTATGTGCTTTTCAAGTAGATCTGTGTTCATGCCCTTCTATTTTTACAACCTGAATTGACATCACCTAACATTTTATCTTGACTTGAGTGCACAATGGCAGCCAAAATACCACTGAAAAATTTATACCAGAAGAAAATGACTTCATGATTTCATGGCTATTGTATTATTTTAGAGAATTACTTCTAGAATTGTGTCCTTGGGAGTTCACCATTATAGCTGCCAGTCAGACAAAACTGCAGATTTCTCTTAATACCTTTTGTTTGTGGCAGTGAAAACAGTATAGTGTGAATATATCTTTCTGTGATTACAATGGAGGAGCCACAACAATGAAAGCGATCATCTAGTCTCCTATAAAAATCTTATTTAATCAGTAAGGGTAAACCACTACCCTATTTCAGGGAACCCATTCTGCACTAGTGTATTGTGCAGGGAATTGGCTCCACCATTCACATTATGATTAAAAACTGCTAAAAATTCGTGTCTGTGCTCTTTTCAGACATGTCTTTATTATAGAGACACTTTAATATTGTCTTATCTTGATTATTCCATTTATCTTAACAGGTTTTCATTTAAAGTATAAATTTCCTGTAATAAGTACTACTTGTATTTCATGCTGCAGTTTCAGACTCGTTGGCTAACTTATCTTGACCTTGAAAGTTCAATTTGGGAAAAAGCTCACTTCTCTCTCCTTTCTTCAACATGTGTCATTCTCGCTTGCCTTGTGCAAATCCTTACTATACCCAGTTGGGCATTTAGGTTAATTAGACATGAACGACAATGATGTGAGTGAATTTATCATCGTTAATATCATTATTAAGAATACATTTCCTTGCAGCATCAGTACATAATTTGGATAAGGGAAGTACAAAACTTAAAATATTAATTTTATTATTTTAAAGCAAACATTGGAAAAAAATTAACTTGCATTTTTACCTGCAGTTCTCTCAATAATCTTGACTACACATTGAATCAACTAAATAAATTTAGTTATGATGCATGGACTTCTTCATCAGAGATCTTAAAAATTAAAACATGGAGAAGAAATTCAAGGTATACAAATGGACAGAGAAATCAGGAGACGAGAAGTGGAGAAGTCAATAAGAGATCATGTAACTTTTGTGGACGAAAGGTTGGAAAACATAGCATGGAGAAGGCCATTAAATAAAAGGTCCTAAAAGACTTGGTGAAGTCAATAAAGTGGAGTCTAATTGACAGCTCACTTATTTATATGTTCAGTGTAAAAGTGACAGGAAGAGTAACAAGTTTCAGCCACTTACTGATTATAGTAAACAACAAAAAGGTGAATATAGGCCATCATTCAACAAGGTACAAGTGCCTAACTTTAAGCACATGAGTAGTCCCGATACTGAATCAGGGTCATATTGCATAGCCCAATGGAGATATTTATCAAAATATTGACCTGTTGAAAGATAAATTAGATATTGTATTTGTCGTCTACTCTTTTTTGGGCCTGTGGCAGCATCCCAGGCAGAGGGTTTATTTCAGGGATTCTTTAAAAACAAACAGAAAAGTTCTTTGAATATTTATATTATATCTCCCCCCACACACACACACCCACACCTTCCCAGTCAAACTGAACCACAACTTCCAGCTGGGAGTGGCTGCCAGTGGCTGCAGTAGAAGTATCGCAAACCACAAGTGTTCAAAAATTGTGATTCAAAATCACAAGTTTATCTGAAAAAAACATGAGATTTTAAAATAATGAACACTGGGATTTTTTTATTTGCCTCTTGGTGTTTGAGCCTTGAGTGTCCATATTTTCAAGCTTTTCTCTGAAACCAAGAGGAAAAATTAAAACTGTGATTGTCACATAGCCACTAGAGTCCAAAGGAGCTTTAAGAAAAACACCAAATATTGCAAGACTTGAGATAAAATTGCAGGAACTGACGATGTTGGAGTAGGTAAGTGAAATTGAGGCACTGCTAGTGAAGAGTCATAACAGCAAATTACACAAGGAGCAATAGATGAGTAGCAAGCATCTTTTGTTGCCTCAACAGGATTAAAGACTCTTGTCTCCCATGCCTCTCTGACAATGAAATGTAGAATCGCTCATCTGAACCATGCTTCTTGAAGCTGGAAACTGAATAATGTTGGATTAAAATTACACTTAAGCCTAGAGGATCAACTGACATAAGAGGAAAGTTATATCATTTTGGTTTAGTTTGTGCAGATTCTGTGTTCCTCTCAAGTTCCTTCCTTCAATTTTTGAGGATTACAATGATCTTGTACTGTTATACTATGTGTAATGAACTGTTGGTGGCAGTATCATATCTAAACAATTTAATAATACTCTGGCAAACACAGTAATTTCTTCTGGTGATTAGTGGCAGTGCAATATCTACATCATCTCAGAGTGTGTTGTGACTGCAAAGGTGTGAAAATATCATAGCAGTTTCTCTTATTAGATGATGCATACAATATTATCCCTGTCTACCTTCTACTACATTGAAATCCTCTCTTATTAAATTTAAATCTTGATTTAAAAATAAACAATACTGTGAACATTTCTGTCTTACTGTCTATCTTCAGAAGCCTTGGAAATTTACTGCTATTTCATTTATGGCTCTTCTTATATCATATTAGCTAATTATCACTATTATTGCAATGCACTCTTTAAGTCTTGCATATTTGAAAAGTAATGCTCTCTTTTGGTATATGAGAAACAACGTATTTTTTAGGACAGCAGTAGAAGAATTCTGTTAAACTCTAGAACTCTCATATGCTACCAGATTAGATGCTGTGATACTTACAGAAAGCAAAATAGGCATTACTTGGCTCAGTTTCTAGACTGCACCAAATAATTGTTATAAAATGAAAAATTGAAAAATCAAAAATAACCCTCTCTAGTCTCTAGTATAACAGACACTGGATACAATCCACTTTGCCTGAAACAAAATACATAGAATCCTAGACAGCCTTGTGTCTGTCAGTGATAATGTGATTGATAAAAAAACAACAGTATACTAAAATAAGCCTGTTTAATAAACAAATACAAATGAATGTAAATAAGATTTTTGTTCCATTGAGCTTCAATAAAAATGCAAATATGAAGATTATTAGAAGCAGTTAATTCTGTGTAAATGTGGTAACATCTGAGAATTTTCTCAGTCGAAGCTTTATTAAGGAACACACCCAAATTTTGGGCAAGATCAGGGCCAGTACAAGGAAGTTTTGCACCCTAGGCGAAATGTCCACCTTGCGCCCCCTCCCCCAGCCCTGTGGCAGCTCCCCGGCCCTCCCCTCAACCCTTAGGCGCCTCCCCCATGCCAGCTTCCCCACCCCGCGGGAGCCATGCAGCACCTCCCCACCCCAGCTCACCACTGCTCCGCGTCCTCCCCAAGCACGCCACCCCTGCTCTAATTCTCCTCCCCTCCTAGGCTTGCAGCACCAATCAGCAGATAGTTTTTCCCCCTTCCCTCAAAAGGTTCTTATGAGCATTAATTAATGTAGGCAAGGTATTTGTAAGGTTCCCTGATCAAAATACTCCAGAAATGCACTTTTTGTCCTGATCAGTTAGTAAAATATTGGGGTTTGGTAGGCTGTTTCCATTAAGAGGAGGAACTGATGATGGATGGAGCCAGATATCTTTGATGCAATCCTGTTTGTTTACCAGAAAAAAAAAAAAAGCCCAAAGTTCTGTTTTCCTGAGCACAGGAGGAATCGCACAATAGAAGATAGTTTCTTAGTTCAGAGTCCCAAGTTTCTTAGTTCAGAGTCCCAAGCGTCTTTCAGCCAGCACTCTGCCCAAAAAGCGCTCTCTGGATTTTTCTCAGAGCCACACTTTCAGTGCTTGTTCAGGGTGTTTCCTTGAGGCTGCTCCTCCTCTGTGTCTGTTTCTGCAGTGTTTCTCACTGCTTCTCTCTTTCATACATGTCCCTCAACTAAAATTATACCCAGTGAAACACCTCTGCCCACACGTGCCTTGTATGCACCTGTGTTTTGGGCAATAGCATGAGCCTATGTTTTGGGTGGAGACTGCTACCTGTTTCAGCTACCTGGTTCCATAAAGGAGCTTAATCGTTTTTTACATTTTTCTAAATGAAAGCTTGAACTCTCAGAGACCATTGACTGGCTCAAGACTATTTAGCTGTCTCCAAATGTAGCCTTACTAGTCTTGCACATGCTCAATTGCTGTATATAATGAAAGATGCCTGTTCTACCCACCTGTTTCAATAAAATATAACCCAGCCCATAGTAATAATTAATACATATATTGTGGCAGCTGCACAACAGGGAAATGCTATTTTACACACAGTTCTTTCCCATGCAAACCCTGAGCTCCTTTTTGCATGGGATCTCTTAAGTTTTTCTCATCCCAAGTCAGGAAAGAGAGAGCCATGTGTGGTCTTTAGGAAGTGTAAGGTAGAATTGACTTAAAAAAATATGTGCTTATGCTCCTTCAGAGTTGATATCAGTAGGGAGCTTTGCAGCTAAATCAGAGAGCCAAGTGTAACATACAGTAAATAGTAAGTGTGACACTCCCTGGAGGACTTTGGATCCAGCAGTCAATAAGGATGAGGACAAATACAAATTGAGAATGGCACAGATATTTTGCTATTTGTAGTGTTAAGAGCTTGAATCACTCACTTTTTGGTGGTATTTGTAATTTTCAGAGAACTCGTTCTCTCTACCTCACCAGTTCCCAGAGCTCTGCTTTCCTCAGACAACCCCTTTTTAAATGTATCAAGGGACCCCAGCACATCTTTCTGCCCTTTGGCTTGGGTCCCAATGCCACAACTTTTAAATCTCATGATTGCTAGGATGTGCACTGTGACAGAGCCCTAGATGAAAGTTAGGTCACCAGAACTGCTAATTAACTTCCAGGGCTGCTGCCATTCCTGAAAAAAAGGAGTTATAGGTAGAGGAGCTGTTAGAAAATTCAGTGACCTTGCAAGGAAGAAGGGTGATGGGTTTCAGTCTGACACCTTAACCACCCCACTCGTGCAAACCCTGACTGTTAGGATCTGTTCCTGTTCCTAGAAATTCAGTGCATGGATTACTCCGATCCTTTCATGCAGTCTTTTCAATTGCATCTGATTATTAATATATATTCGTAACTGTTTCAGAATGCTGTAGGAGGGGACACAAGAGAGAAGATTGCAGAATCTTGTGGCATATAGCACAATTCTCAGGAAACTGTTGTATTACATTCTGTGTCAGAGGTGAGGTACTATGCACAGACAAAAAATGTGTAATAATGCCTTTCACTTCATTGACAGCCCTACCATAACATGCTGCAATACTGCTGTATCGATAACTCTGCTGTATAGTTATGCTGTTGATATGCTGTTCATTGTGTGAATTATACACACACAAATATGTTAAAAAAAATTATTCCAGTTACAAAGTCAGACACTCAAAAGTTAGGAAATGCCAATTTTAAGACTGCCTGTTCAACCATAATTCCCCCAAAGGTCCCCTTTAAGTGTGCATTCTGAGCTCTGAAAGAGAGAGGGGTCTTGTATGAAAAATAGCACATGATTACGAACTGAAGAGTGTATTATTATGATGAACACGCACCAGGTCCTGAATTATGGTTTCAAGGGCAACTGAAAATCTGGTATATCCTAACTTTTTGAGTGATTGGTTTTGCAACCTAAATAACATTCTTTTAACAAAGGCTTTTTGTGTGTAATTTCCTAGTTTTGTTTTTTGTTTTTAAAGAAAAAGGTAAAACCAAATCCTGTTATGTGCAGCTGTAACAAACAACCTGCTCTGAATCTCAAATCTCCAGGATGGTTGAATCCTGACCTTGCAGCACTGCAGTACAGGCTGCTACTACTTGAGTTTATAGGAATTGACAATTTTAGCTGGCAGCAGGAGAAGGCTGTTTACCAAGGAGGAGTGTGTTTCTGGGTCCAGCTACTGGGTCCATGTTATGGTCAGAAGGAAGCCCATTTGGGCTGGCTTTGTCTGTCCCTTTCCCCCAAAACTCTAGGAACTCCAACCCCACATATTTTCCCTGGAGCCTGCAGATTAGCTGTTGATACCTTATGGTGGATATATGGGGTAGCTGGGAGAGTCTGGGCCATCTTTCTCTTTCTTCCCCCACCCGCATTAGAGTTGGGAGAGCTTCCGCTCAATTCAGTCCCCCTGGAGAAGTGATAAATGGTCCACTAGGGCCATGTGTTCAGTCTAGATGGGGCAGCCTGACCTTGTTGTTGTCTGATACACTCTGCTCTAGCAGCTCCCTGGTGATACCAATGTAACGTGTGTTGCTACAGCTACTTTTGTCGCCACATGAGACCAGTTTTAGAATGTTCAGTCATTTTGCCTTACTGCCATTTGCTATTGAAAAACATACTCCTAATTGAAAGTGTGACCAAAAATTCATGGGAGTCATGTATGAAAACAGATGAGTTCAACAATGATTGCATTTGGCAAAAATGCATGTGTCTGTTGACAGGTCTAATCCTCATGAAGAAGAGAGCAGAACTGAATAGAAGTTCCTCTGCTGCCCGATTTACAAACAGAGACCTACCAAAATGTTGCTATGATGGACAAAGATCTTCAGAAGAGCAGAATTTAATCTTTAATCAGGAAAGATCATTTAGCAGAACTGTAGCCACACATGTAGCTTTATCATCACTAATGGAAAAGGTGTAAAAGTCTAAAAATTGCTTCCCTAATGTGGTGTGAAAGAGATTATGGATGGGAACAGAGCCGTCTGAATTTAAATCTATGAGAGCTCACTCAGTACCTTTATTTCAAACTTAAATCTTATTGTTTTTTCTGGTCTTATCTTAAAAAATTTTAATTAATTCCTGCAAGTCAAGAGTTTGTGTTTTCTATGGGTGGCCTCTTTAGGAAAACAACATTCCTGCCCATCTTGTTGTTTGTGTGTGTTTCCACTGCTTTCTGGGTGCTGTGTTTCCATGACGTCATTGCTAGCAAGGGGCAAAAAAAAATCCTTGGTGAGAATAGAAAGATTTTCAATTTGAAACAAGAGTGATAGAAAAGGGAATGAGTTATAAACAAACTGAGGGAGTGTTAATCACTGAATAACCACTCACGTTCAACCGCATTGCTCTAATTCAGCAAAGAAAGGTACCAAGCTATCTTAGTAATGAATGATCCCACAGACACAAGATAACTATCTCTTGGGGTCATTTTAAACATTACAGAATGGGAATTGGAGGCATATTTTAAAGAAATGAAAGGATAAGAGAAAGCATAGTTGCCCCGATCAATTAGCTCTAAGCAAAAATGATAGCTGGCTGACTGGCTTTTTCAGTGATATCTTATAACTGTCAAGGTATTATTCCCACTTTGAACTTTAGCGTCCAGAAAGTAGGGACCTGCATGTACCCTTCAAAGCTTAATTCCTAGCTTAGATCTGATAGTGCTGCTACCAACCAGAAATTCCAGTGTCTGGTACACTCCCTGTCTCCGCAAAATCTTCCCTGGGGGACCCAAGACCCAAACCCCTTGGGTCTTAAAACAAAGGGAAATAAACCATTCACCCTCCTTCCCCCTCCCAGGCTTTCCCTGAGAGATACACTGATCCAAACTCCTCGGATCCTAAAACAGAGAGGAATTAACCTTCCCCCCACTTCTCTCCCCTCCCCCCACTCCCTGGTGAGTTCAGACCCAATCCCCTTGAGTTTTACACAAGGAAAAAATCAATCAGGTTCTGAAAAAAAGAAAGCTTTTAATTAAAGAAAGAAAAAATAAAAATGATCTCTGTAAAATCAAGATGGAAAATGCTTACAGGGTCTTCAGCTTATATAGACTAGAGGGATTCCCTCCCCCCCAGCCTAAGATACAAGTTACAGCAAACAGAGGTAAAATATCCTTCCAGCAAAATACACATTTGCAAATAAAGAAAACAAACATAAAGACTACTAGGCCTTCTATCTAGTACTTACTATTTTGAACATGAGAGACTTTTTCAGAAAGATTGGAGAAAGATCTGGTTGCATGTCTGGCCCCTCTTAGCTCCAAGAGAGAACAAAGAACAAAAACAAACAGCACAACAGACTTCCCTTTGCCAAGATTTGAAAGTATGTTGTCCCCCGATTGGTCCTTTGATCAGGTGTCAGCCAGGTACACTGAGCTTGTTAACCCTTTTACAGGTAAAAGAGACATTAACCCTTAACTATCTGTTTATGACAATAACAAACAAGGTCTTAGCTGATTTTCTGTACTTATGGTTTTTAATGTTGTCTTTTGTTAAATTAGAATGATAAATTTGACTTGCTTAAACAGAGAATTTAAATGCTAGAATCATAGCTCAGGTTGGTAGAGTTCTGTCACTATATTACCACCATGTAGCTATTTGAATGTTGTTTGATTTTAAGATTTCCTGCTTAACGTGTCCTGCTCAAAACATAGGGATTCTTGAATGATTGTTAGTTTTGAGCATCCTGAGATGTGTGGGGTATTTCACAGTGTAGACACAGTACCTGCCCAGAAAAGCTCTCAGTTTAAAATCAGACATGATACTGCAGCTAAAGATAATAAAAGGCCAGGAAAGGGAGAGGCAGGACACTAGTACCATAATAAAGGCATGTGATTACTTGGTTCAGGCATACACGTGTCTTGATGGTTCTAAAATATATGTAATTTTAATATCTAAATGTATTAACTAGAATTGGTTGGGGAATTTTCAGCAAAAGATTTTTTCATCGGAAAATGCTTTTTCATTGAACTATTTCACGGGCATGTGTCAATTTTGATTTGAATTGAAATAGGGTATTTTGTTTTGACTTTCTTGCTTGTTTCAGTCTGACTTTCAGTTTGCTTTGGTTTGACTCTTATTTTTTAACTTTTAAAAAACTTTTCATTAATGTTGATCTTACATTAAACATCTGTGTATATTATAATATTTCAACATTATCAAAATGTCTCGGGTCCAAAGAAAATTTCAAAATGTTAGAATTTCCTATGGGACCAGCTCTAATATTAACTCATTTGTGAGTGAGATTACAGAAATGGGCATTTAGGGGATTTTGAAGAGGCAAGGAAGATGACGTGTTGAACAGGTTTGAAAGTGTTCCCATTATAAGGGGCAGCATGGGAGACAGAGGGGGAGTGGGAGAAGGAAATAGAGAGGGCATTGAGATTGGTTTTATTGGTGAAGCAATGAGGGATCATGAAATAAGACAAGGTTTTAGCTATTAGAGCTGTGAGAATAATGGGGCTTGTTTTTGTTCTCTGGGAAATCCAGATTAAAAAAAAATATATATCATTGTGTTGAACTGAAAACAGGATTTTTTCAAATGTCATTTAAAATCCTTCTGGAATGAATGACATGGAAGAAAACATTTCATTTTGATTTCAGCATTTTTTTATATTAAAAATAAAATTAAATGGAATTTTGAAATGAAAATTTATTTTGAATTGAAAAAAAATCATGACATTTTGATTTTTTTCATTTTTTAAAGTTGGTTTTCAACCTAAAAAATTCAGCAAAATTTAAACAAATTCACAAAATGTTTCAGTATCAAAGCTGCATTTTACACTGAAAGAATGTTTCAATCAAAAAAGTTTGCTCAACTGTGGTAGCTGTGTGAATGATGTGGTAAGGCAAGCATTAAAAGGTAATAGTTCTAGTTGGAGTCACCAAAACAATACCTGAAAGTACTCAAATTGTCAAGTAAAACTAGTGTGTGACATTATTTTTGTATAATTTCAAAGGAACCTAACATTGTGGTGTGTACATATCAGGTTATTAGTGAGGAGACCATCTGTCCTTTTTCTTCATGTAAGATATCCTACAGAAATATGCAGGTATTTTTTGTAATGAAGGTGAAATGACCTGAAAGTAACCAGTATCATCACAGATCTGTTCATAGTTTATCTGTTTATGGTTTATGTTTTAGGAACAAATCAGAATCTGACTTGTTGAGCTAACATACAAAAGGGAAACACATTAAGAATGTCAAGTATCAGAGGGGTAGCCATGTTAGTCCGGATCTGTAAAAAGTGACAGAGTCCTGTGGCACCTTATAGACAAGTGGTCTCCAAAGTGGGGTGCGCAAGAGGATCCTTTGGGGTGCGCGGCAGGAGAAGCGCCGCTGGAGCAGCACCGCTTTTTTTTTTTCCCCTTTGGCAATTCAGCTGGGAGTCTCAGTGGCTTTCCCCCCTCCACCCCCCCCCCCCTTCTTCAGCAGTTCAGCCGGGAATCCAAGCAGCACTTTTTTATTTATTTATTTTTTGCTTCGACAGTTCAGCTGGGAGCAGGGGGTGCATGCTCAAAAATTTTTTACTGATGGGGTGTGCGATCAAAAAGGTTTGGAGACCACTGTTATAGACTAACAGACGTATTGGAGCATAAGCTTTTGTGGGTGAATACCCACTTCATCAGACGCATGTGACTGACAAAGTGGGTATTCACCCACAAAAGCTTATGCTCCAATATGTCTGTTAGTCTATAAGGTGCCACAGGACTCTTTGTTGCATATTGAGAATGATGAAGACATTAACATCTCTTCTGAAAGCTTAACTCTGCCTCTGCTGTGGCTTTTCTGAAATCACAATAGACTTAGAGTTTCAAGTTGCAATGAGACATGTTGTTCAAAGCCCAGTGAGCCATTTTCCTTTTTCTCCAGTTCATCCTTCGAAGGTTTAGTGAGATATGAATAAAGAAAATTTAAACAACCATCTGCAAAAGGATCAAGTGTAAGATATAAGCAAATACTGCTGCAGTGATGATTAAGTGAATAGTACCCCCTACAACCTAAAATTCCTAAAGCCCAGAAATTGAGAGAGAGAGTTTAAAATGGCATAATAATACCAGAGAAAATTATATGAATTGGAGCCTAAGCACTTTCTAATGCTGAATGCTTAACTGTGAGAGCTTATTATAAAAGAGTCTGGAAAATCAATGGCCAAATTAAACATGTTGAGTACTGTAGATATGTAAATATTTCATAATGCTTTATGTTAGATACTTATAAGTACAATATAATAAGAGCTTGGATGTACTATGAGGTTAGAACCAGTAGCATTAATTTTATACTTTGATTTTTTTAACTTATAAGGGTACAGAATGAATATACTACCTGCCCCCACAAGCCTACCCATATATATAACTAGAGCTCTGTTGTCTGGATGTTCTGTAATGAAACAGCATTGCTATGTCAGATGAAACATTACTTTGCATGGCTTGCTGAACCTGATATGGAAAAGAGAGATTACTTACACAATTAAATTTGTGTTGTCTGAGTTGCAGCTGGCTGGAAGGACAGTACACTTTTTGTTTACTCCTCTCTTTTTGATTTTGGTTAGGTGTCATATCTGAACATTTATGAGGTTGAAAATTGCAATCGGTCGTGTCCACAAAGAACTGGTGTTAATTTGGAAGCACTGGAGAGGATTGTTGATAGTGGTCAAGAAAGAAGGCTGTTCATCAGTATCATATCAGTTGTAAAGGCAGTATCAGCACAACTCGAAATATCTTGTTTGGAAAAAAAAATACTTCCCCATAAATTTCTGTGTATCACCAGGAGGTTTTAGCTATGAGATTCCTGTTAAACTTGTAGAGAGGCAGGGGTATAAAGTGAATTTCTTTGGAAATTTTAAAGGACCATGTTTATCAGATTTTCAGTACAGTACTATAAAAGTAAATAGCACATTCAAGCAGTCTGAGATACTGTGGACACAGATCATTACTTGTATTTACTCATATCTCTTGTATACCCCAGTTACTGGGCAATTAATTGAACTATATACTAAGAGAGTTGTTTTAGAAGTTGCATGTTTTCACATATTATTTCTTCAATATTTGGAATTTCTGCATTTTCTGTGTTTTCCATACCAGCTTGTTCCCACTAGTGCTTACTCTCTTATGCTTTAATTCAGGAAAGCATTTAAGCACATGCTTAAATCAATCTCTGTTGTGGGCAACACATGCTTAACATTAAATATTTGCTGAAGACCCGTTGTCTCGATATGATTTAAGTACCTAGTTACAGTTAAGCACCTACTTAAATGCTGTCTTGAAAAGGGTTGTTGTCATGTATCCGGCTCTTAATAGCATGATAATTTTTTTCATTTTCTTTTTATGGAAGTGTCTCTAAAAGTTCTGTGTTGCTGTCACTTGTGCAGCTAGACTGATGGTAACCATGTTCACAGAGCTTATGCAGATCAGCCAGCAGGGTTTTAACCATTTCTGAATAAGATATTTCTGAATAGCAGCGCACTAAACACCCTACAGGTACTTGTTCTTTCTACTATAAAAGTATCCCTCTGGTAAAGGATCACTTTGCAAAAACAATACCTTGGCTTTGTATATTGAGATTTCCTCTGTGACTCCCGTGCTACGTTTCCTAGTTTTACCAAGCTAAGTGCCCATTTTCTTTCTTTTCTTACGCATCTAGATCAAACAAAGTAGCTTATGAGAATAGACCTGTATTTTTTCCAACTTCATTTCAAAATCAGAATGCACTTTGTGTCTGTTATAGGCTGTGATGTATGAAGCAGAAAGAAGATTGATTTTCACAAGGTACCTTGTACCTGAAGTAATGAGAGTGGCAAATTATTTGTTCACTGAGCAAACATGACAGGAATGGCATAGAGGGAATTTATTTATATATATATATATATATATATATATATATATATATAATATTCAAACACATAGGGGTCACACAGGTGTTACTTTTACAAAGTGACCTTAGCTACCAGAGGGACACTTTTAAATTTGCATTAGTTTACAGAAGAAAGGCTGAATAAAGCTGCACTGCTAATAAATAATGTAAGATTCAACATAATGCAGAACATAATTTAAACTGCTGCATTGTTTATGTACAAGGACTTCAGCCCCAGGGCCATTCCTACTGTGTGCAGTTCTGGTTTCCCATGGTTAAGAAGGATGAATTCAAACTGGAACAGGTTCAGAGAAGGGCTACTTGGATGATCCGAGAATGAAATCGCAATATAAAGAAGACCAAAAGCTTGGCTGTTAGCCTAAACCAAAAGAACGACGGAGATAGATGCCTCAGAAATATATCAGAAGAATAAATACAGCGAAGGAAAAGAATAATTTAAGCTCATACAAATGACACAACAAATGGATATAACGACACAGGAAGTTAGACTGACATAGATGAAAGACTTCTAACCATCAGAAAAGTGGAGTTCTGAACAGCCTCCAAGGAGTAGGGGGTAAAAACATCTCTGCTAGATTAAGCGATAATTAAAGGAGAAAGCCAATGGCAAAATTCGTCTTGACTACGAGCAGTAAATATGCCCAATGGCCGTAGGATGATTAGATGGGGTGGGATCTGAGTTAATACAGAGATATCTTTCCTAGTGTCTGGCTGGTGTTCTGCTTGGGGTTTAAGCGATGCCATATCCGCTGGGAAGGAATTTTCCTCCAGGGCAGATTGGCAGAAGCCCTGGAGGTTTTTCGCCTTCCTCTGCAGCGTGGGACACGGGTCACTTGTTGAAAGATTCTCTGCACCTTTAAGTCTTTAAACCTTGATTTGGGGACTTCAGTGGCTCAGACACAGGTTTGATACAGGAGTGTGTGGGTGAGATTCTGTGGCCTGCATTGTGCAGAAGGTCGGACTAGATGATCATAATGGACCCTTCTGACTTTAAAGTCTATGATTCTACTGGTCATCTAGGACTTTTTAGAAATAGCAAATAAAATAGTGAGTGTAAAAGAAAAAATAAGAGAATTCTGGTCTGTAATATGCTATCAGTGAAAGATTTTAATTCTTTAACACTAAATCAGCGTTTAATGGGGAAGCAGCCACATTTCTTATATTCTTTTGCTGCAGTAAGGATTTCATATGGTTGCACTTTACTTACAATAGGAAATGCAGGACAGTTGAATACTGGCCTACATGGCTAGAAGATGCTGTAATTCCCAGGTGATTGTCCTTTACTTGTGAGTTGTTAGAAGGGTTCTTGATCCTGAATTCACCAGTATGGGCTGAGCAAAAGGAAAACTTGTGAGCTTGTGAATGCTAGAAAGGAGCCAAAGACACCAATTACTCACCCAGGTATTAGGAGCATTTCCCGGGTACCCACACAGGTTTGCCACATCCATCTTCTGATGGGCCCCATCAGGTTATGAAGCAGTGGAGAGGGCCACTGATTCTATTTCTACACAAGTTTGTATGTTCTCATGACAGCTTCTTTGATGAGCTGCGGAGACCAGCCTCAGAGATTTCTAGAGTCAACAACCTGTTCTCGAGTTTCCCTGTGCAGTCTCAGCTCGATGAGAAAAAGACATGCAACAGCTAAGATACTTTGAGCACAATTACTTAAGATGTTCTAGGATTGGGCCATAATGTGATGTGTTAGTGTGCTACTGGTGTACATATTAGTGGAAATATTTATTCTAAACCAAGTGTGGAAAATTAATACCAGTATTCATTAGATAATGGTGTTAGTGAAGAACTGGTAACAGTGCAATCATCTCCCACCCTTCCACTGTCAAAGAGGGTTATGTTGTTGTTTCTTTTTTGTTTCAGTTGGGTATGTGCCTGGAGTCTAGGGACAGCCCATGCTTCCCTTCCCCTGCCTACTGATGCTCTGAAAAATAAACTCAAAAGGGCCATTCTTACTATTCATTTTCTGGGTGGACATGTTGAAACTGCATTGTTTCTAATAAAAAAATGTTGAAAATGTTCCTGTCAGCAGCTTTCAATTAGAAAAAATCAATACTTTGTTTCACATGGAATTTTGAAATTTCATTCCATTTCAGAATTAAATTGATCTTGAAATTTCAAGTTTTCCTGTAAACTTGATTTTCTTTTTGAATTTGTAGCTGATGTAACACAACATCACTGGAATCTGGCAGCAGATGATATCATGGTTTCTGAAAGGAGTCTCAGAAAAAGAATAAAGGAGGAGAGTGCCTAAGAGGAAAAACTGTTCTGGTTAATAGCTGCAGTTTGTTTATGTAGTTCTGCATCTTCCCTCATGAACTTTGCAAATAACTTTTTCAGACCTCACTTATTCTATTGACATAGCCTATTATGTTAGTATATAACAACAGTGTGACACACAGAAGTATTGGTAATGGACTGATTTTTACTTCTCAGACCCAATCACCTGACTTGGTCAGAGTTACAAAAAGGTTAACAGCCCTGTTTCAAGGCTGTGGTCAATATTTTCTGGCTCCACTGGGTATTTGATGTTGCACCTTAGGCTGTTTTGGAAAACAAATGCAAATAAAATGTATTAACCAAAAGTAAGCATCACAGACTAATACAGCCAGATGATGATGACAAAAAAACTGCACACAGACATACCTAGGTTGGGTTCAAGATGTCTAAGTTATTAACTAACCTCTCAAGATTGTCTGAATAGGTGATCACCTTTTCTCAGAACCATCCCTTTCACAATAGCCTGTTAGGCTGCTAAGAAGAACCCACTATCTCAAACCTGTGTTTGCTTCTCTGGTCTCTTATTCTTGGCAGTGTCCAGGTGGGTACATGTTATTTCTGTAAGCGCATGAATACTGCCAGTAGCATGCTGGCTGTCCTCAAAAAATAGAGTGCCAGTGTTCTTGTAGTAGATTATATCACTTGTGGAAAGAGGGTGGGTGCTGCTCTTGTCTCAGAATCCAAAGCACAGTTAGGTATCTGTGGGGGTACTTTATGGAGGTGGGTGGGTATAAAAGTAGTCCAACCGAAAGGTCAGTATACTTCCACAGCCCACAGAAGGTGAAGTCCAAGGCCTTTGGAAGGCAAGGAAGAAAAGAAAAACGGAAAATAATGTGCTCTTCTCCTTTCTGAGAGGACTTGATCAGCCAAGGCTCTCAGGCTGTTTCCCCAGTCAGCAGCTTCTGCTTCCAGGTTCAGATATGTCCATGACCCCGGCAGAGCTGCAGATCAAGCTGAGCAACAGAGCTACCAGGCCAAGAACCCTCCTGCTGCCTTGCAGTGCACCAGGCTCCAAAGACTCCCAGCTTGCTTCTGCTCCATATTGTCCTTGCCCTGCATTAGCCTTGCTCCAGCCTCGTCGTTAGCATGACAGGGGAGTTGCCACTTAGTTAATATGTCAAAGCTGAAAACTCTTATTTTTTTGTGTGTAAGACGGCCCTTTTTGGGGATTGGCAGGTCAATGGGGCTGCCAATTTCTAGGTCATCACAGTCCCACGTGCAAGGCTAGCAGCAGGAAAGGCATGTGTCTTTTTAACCTTCTTCTGTTATCTGCCATGAGGGGCTCCTGTTTACAGGCAGACTGGTTGTCCCCCTCCTCTTTGCCTCTCTCCCTTGCTATTTTCTCATGTCCTAGCTCTGTTTCTGCAGCCTGTCTCACTGCAGAGCAAGTGGAGAGGATCTGGCAACATCAGGGAGTGCAGGAAGAGGGGGGTAGCATTAGACCTCACTTGGCTTAATGGTGCAAATCCCCTTAGAGTGAGGCTTGGTGTGGATGGGAGGTAGACTTCAATTTAATGGAATTTTGATTGGCACCAGCATCACAACAGGTGCAGTTGAGGACTGGGAGTGAAAGAATTAATTTCTCTACTGTTCACATAGATGGTTATAAATCAACATTGTGAACCTATATCTCTGTTTACATTTTTAAATTCTTTTTTAGAATGACAAATAATGAATTTCTCTTCAGTTCTGGGCACTTCAGAAACCTCTAGCCGATGGCAAGTAAACAAGTAGCATTCCAAAAGAACAGGAACATCAGTGCAAAAGAAGAGCAAACTGATGTCAGAAATGCAGTGTGGTTCGTAGCCTTCTGTGATTGCCACTAAGATTATTAATCAGTTAGACATTCAGGTGCACGAGGTATTAGCTATTAACTGGATATTGCACTGCCCTAGCTCTGTGTTACTCCCCTACACAACCCCAGAGGAACACACCTTATATAGTAAATGTGTTACTTCTGTTAAAGAACATTTAATTCTTTGGCTGTTCTGAATTCAGCCATTAAAGGGCTTTGATACATGTTAACTTAATTAGATTAAATCTCCTCACTGGTCTGTTAATTTGAATCACATGTTTTCTACAGGTGACTCAGTTTGAAATCTTACCTATGTGTAATAAGATCATATCTGTCTCTCCAAAGGAGATTTAAATCTGGGGGTCTGCCATCTGCAACACTAATGTGCAGGGTCCTGGTATGGAGAGACATGTGCAGAAGTATGGAGAAACCGAAGAAATTGGGATTGCTCTTATGAGGAAATAGATATGGAACTTAACAGTCTAATGCTTAATTCTGACTGACAGCATAGACTGCCTTTTCATGGCACTTGTGGTTGTCAGGGTAGTGCTGTGCATGAACAGAGCGAGAGAGAAAGAGGTTAGAGTCTTTTTAATATTGGCTTCTTATGAATGCAATAGGGGAGAACTGTAGAAATTGCACAACAGTACTGAAGCAGTACAGATTTTTCTGCTCTGAAGAAAAAGGCAGCCTCGCGCCAGGCATTGTGAAATAGTAATAATTTTGTTAAAATGGTCAAGTTTTACAGCTTTTTCAATGTAAATGGTATGGAATAGGCATCATTGTCCTCTTGACCTATTAGCAGAAATATGGCCATCCTGCAGAAATGTTTCTTACCCAGCTCTTTAGGGGTCTTCCATGGAGAGCAAAAAGCGAGAGCAGGTTTCATTATAATATATCTCATCACCCTCTGCAGAACTTTAATTCTCTAGCCCTAGAGCCAAAGCTACTATGCTTGTTCTTTGGCAGCTGGCGACCTACTTTGCGTGGAGTTGCACTGATATAATCAATGCTCAACCTTGCATTTCATCATCATGTCTCAGTGCCATGAAGTACTGCTGTAAAGTCACAATGAACACATCACAATGCAACATCAGTATCTCATGTTTCAATTACTTTGTGACTTCCTGCAACTTTCTTTGACACAGCATCTCCTGTCTATTCTTGTCCATTGGCATACACAAGGAATGATATTGATGAATCCCATGTGTTTGGCTAAGCCCTTCAGCTACTGCCTCGTGTATATCAAGCACCATGGGGACTTCTCATGTGGTGGGGGTGCTGCATTTGCTGGTACTCTGATCAAATCCATCATCATGACTTGTATGCAGGGCTTCAAAGAGTTGCAGGTGGCCTTAAAGCCATACATGAAATATCATTGCAGTAGAGTCAGAGGGCCAAATCAACCTTGGCAAGATCTGCTGCAACCCAGCAAGAATTCACACTGGGAGAATTGGCTGGGTTTCTATTGATGCCTTCCCTTGGGAGGCTTCTCTGTTGGAGGGGCTCCAATGATGTCCATCTTGTACAGGGCTCAAATATTCTCTGAGTCCTATAGATGGTCCTTCTGTATCAGAAAGGGGAAATGTTGGCAAGGAAGGGAGGGGAAGATTACATTGATGCAGTCCATGCTGAGCCTTTTCTATGGCTCAAAAGGATTTCAGACTTCAGTGTTGTCAATCAAGCACCTTTTACAAGCATCAAATTCAGTTTACAATGGTAAAAAGAAAAAAATGTTTCATTTAAACACTTATTTTTATCTTTATTTTCAGGATGAATAAGAGATACTTACAGAAAGCAACAAAAGGAAAACTGCTAATAATAATATTTGTTGTAACACTGTGGGGGAAATTAGCATCTGGGGCAAACCACCACAAAGGTAAGAAATTCTGCTCTATTTGAGTTTATTGTAGAACATGTAACCTCCATCAAAAGACTCAGAATTGTCCAGCTTATTGGCCCCATATCACTTTTTCTATGCTGATTAGCTTCTCAAGGTAGCTAGTCCACAGATCAGTGTTGAGAGAAGTTTTCAATGAGCAGGGATATTTTAATTTCTTGAGGATTACTCCCATGTGAATTTAAGTATTCTGATTCAATTGTTGTGAATATCTGACTTTAGCAACTATTCTGTCATTTTGTTATCTAAGATGGTAAAGTTGAAAAATTGTCTAAGCACAGAAAGAAGCTTCCTTCATAAAAATAGATACATCAGACAGACTGTGTAAGAGCTGTAGATGAGTTCTTGAAATTAACCTCATAAAAAACAATCTTCAGTCCCATGTATTCTGCTATTGCATGCAAACTATCTGATAAGAGCAACTTCCTGGAGAGTGTGCACTGAACATTGTCTATTTCCTCAATAAAAAAAAAATGAATGCAGGGGGAGACTCCTGTTTTCCAGTTTCCCACTCTCCCTGTGCATGCTAGCACTTGGACACTGGCGGTGTCAGCATTTCTAGTAACTTTGGCTATATCAGCCTCCTTTCTTCCTGGCAGTTCTAGCCTCTAATCTATATATAGATAAGGCTTGACAGTTCCTGGCAGCTTATAAATATCTGTTCTTTTTTATTCCTTTTTTATGGCTGGGGCCCCAATCCAAGGAATAACTTCCCTTGACTTATGAATTAATGTGAGACAACCTCCTGTTCTTTCCATAATCAAATACAACTTCAGAAGCCAACTGCAGGCTTTGCAGTACAATATGATATTGAAGTTCACATCTCCCCCTGCAGTGTCTGCACATTGGCAATTTGTCTTCTGATTCCAGTTCAGAATAAATTAGGAAGGCATGAATAAACTAGATGTGGGAGATGAGTGTCACAGAGTTATGGAGTTAAGTAGTAGGGAGTGACATAATAAAGAAAATCATTACATCTCTATATTAAAGTTTATTTTATAATGATTTTTGTGTGAAGAGGATTCTATGAGAAAGTATTACCTAAATCTAGCAGTCAGATTTTTTTTTTTTTTTTGCTTTGTGGATATAGTTTACTTCATAATTGATTGAATATTTTAGGATGCAAAATATTTTAGGATTTTCCACCCAATCTCTTTAGTTTTAAATTTAGTTGTGGCCAAAAGAGATTCTGATGTGGTTCAGCAAACTATTGAAGCTGGGGTCATGCCTTGTTGGAGCCATGTTCAAAACTTCATATGGTTGTGTTAGCTCCTGATTCAGCCAAAATCCAGTTTAAACTGTGCTGAAATGTGGTTGTTACTGTTGCTGAAAGAGCCTTGTATTAAGTGTCTGTCTTACTTATAAATCAGTTTTATGTTTTATAAAAAAAACTTTTTCAAAGACCACTTTGGGAATTACTGCTGTGTAATTGAGAGGAAATGCTGGCCCACTAAGTTCAACTTTCCAGATGTATGCCTACAAATGAGATCGTAACAGGGGCTATTTCTTTTCCGGGCCACACCTGGTATTCTGAATCCCAGACTTAGAGCAGAGAGAACTGGAAAAAAATGGACTTTGATGTTTTTAGTTTACAAAGTTGGGGGTAGGGGAAAGCCAGGTTATTCTGTGTTCATGTAGCCTAACAAAAGCTTTCTTTTTTTACAACTGTAACTTTACAGGCCTTTAGCAAATAATGTGAAGGAGAGGTTGTGAGCTTGTGGGGAAAAATAAAAAGAAGAAACATGGCTGAGGTATTTCATCTAGCAAACTGTCTACTTTGCATGAAGATTTTTTGGTTGTGGATTTAGTACACCGGCAGAGAAGCTACATTGCTTATATATGGGGAGATTTCAAAGGTACAAATAAGAATCAGATGCTCAAGTCCCATTGACTTTCAGTAGAAATTGTTTTCCTAACTTCTCTTTGGGCCTTTGAAAATTGCCCCCCATTGTCTATACTTGGGAGGAGCTTAAGGAGTAAGACTTCTTAGTTCTTATGTTCTGATGATACCATTCAGTTTAGAATACAGTTTCCAAATACGGATTAATACAATGGTTACTTCAGTCATGATTGCCTATTATATCATTAATCTTCATTTAAAAAAGTTCCTAATAACATATTGACATGCCAGACCTTAATTACTTTGAAAGAGCCTCTGCAGTCTATTAGATCAATACAATACATTTTCAAAAAAACATTTCTATTGCCTTAGTCATATTAAGGTCCAGTACTTAAACCCATTCCCATTCCCCACCCCCCCGAAAGCTACTGTAAAACAAAGAAAACATTAATTCACACAAGATGGTTTAAAAAATATTTTGTGGTAAATGCCGAGTACAGTGGAGTTGTGAACAGCTGATTCTGAGAACTCAACAGTTAGCCTTCTTGCACCAAAGAATTTAAGGGGTATGGCAGACATGTGAAACTCTAATTCAGTACCAAGACAAGGGAACAGGGCAGGGTATCCATGGCCAATTTCTTAGGCCCAACTGGCAGCCATGTTTCTTGAGCCTGCAGCAGCCAAGGTTAGAACCCAGCATTTCAGATTCCTAACGTTCAGTGCAAGATCAATGATGTTCTATGACCTGCACTCTGTCAAGATGTCCAACTTGACCTGCATTACTGAAATCTGTCTTGAAGACACTGCTGTACCAGTGTTGCCTCAGCTAGTTATTACAGGGTACTTAGCACACTATCCCCTGAGTGAATAAGTTAGAACATGGAGTTATTATGCCCTATGCATCAGACCTCAAGTACAAGACAGGCTCAATTGCAAAAACAAAAGCCACCCGAAACACCCCACCCTGCTTGTGTGCATCCATCAGTTGGGTGAATCTAGAGATGACCCCAATATTGACACTCTTCTTATCTACAGACCACCTAACAGGAGTGGGTAGAGTAGTACTTCTGTTATGATCTTTCCTTTCAGAGGGCTGTGGTGCATAGTTTCATCTGGATAGGTCTTGCCTCTGGAAATCGTTACACTTAGTCCTATCCATCATGTTATTCAACATATTTGTAAGCCCTGTGACAAAGCTCTGAGCCTGTATTGGTGGGTCCCGTGCTTCCTGGCGGATACAGTGGCCTCAGAAGCTCGCTAAGGCCCTCAGTATGACCTCCCTTTCCCAGTATGGTGGCAAAGGTTACAGCTTATTGAGCTATTTTCATCACAGGCCGGTACAGGAGATGGAAAGGTGGAATACCCACAGTCTCTGTTGCTCCTTAGAGCTCCATATGCACGGTTTGGTCTCCTGCCTGGACCTAAGTCTGTTTCCCCTTTCAAAGGGATCTCTGTAGATCGTCCAGGGAGGGGGGAACCCAGGCCCACCCTCTACTCTGGGTTCCAGCCCAGGGACCCTAATGATAGCAGCTGTTAGCGGCTTCCCTCCTCCACTGCCCCTGCTTTGATTCCCTGGGCCACTTCTCTGTGGTCCCCTTTTTCCAAGCTTCATCCTTATCTCCGGGCTCAGTAATGCTTCCTCTCCTCCAGCTCCTTTCACCTGGGCTCCTCCAGAGAGAACTGGAAAGGAGAGCTTTCAAAGCAGTATAAGTGGGACCTTAATTGGTTCCAGCTGTCTCCATTAGCCTACCAGCCTTAACTGACCCTTTCTCAGTTACTTGAGGTCAGGTGCTGGCATTAGCCTAACACTCTTAACTGGTTAAACTGGCGTCAGGTGGCTTGATTGGCCTGGAGTAGTCCTTGTTTGACTATCCAGGGAACAGGGACCTGCTCATTCTGAGGCTGATATCCCTGCGTTCCACTACCCTCTTATATCCTTCAGGCCTGAGTCCATCACAGCCCCTGTGGGTGATCACGAGCTTTTGTGCCTGCAGTAGAAAACAATACCGAGCTCTGAATGCCTAATAATCTGACTGTATTCAGAACTAAATGTGAAGCTCGCTTTTTGACTTAGCTTTCTCTCACTAAGCTTGTGCTCTCCCCCTCACACATTCTACCCATTGGGAAGAAAGCTCCTGTGTGCTGGAACCAGGAATATTATTTCCTTTTAAATACTAGGGAGACATTCATACTATGGGGATGAGTGCCTTATCAGAACCTAGATCCACAGGGGGCTGTGAATCAGTACACAGAATTAGATACCCTTTGTGCTTCAAGAGCTACACATGAGAAGGCAAGTAAATAATGGAGTATCAGTCTTAAAAGGACACTGGCAAGGTTACTAGCCTAAAAACTGATATACCTGGAGAGTAGCTCTAACAGGAAGATTTTTATCTAGAGAAATCCGTAAAGATATTTTATTCTTAATCTGGTACTGATCCTCCTTCCCCTCAGCCCCTGCAGAACAAACAAATATGCAAATATATAGAGCTCACCGATAGAAATGGCAGGCAGACATCAGTTCAGCATCAGTGGCTGCCTGCTATCTCTATCAGAAGAAACCTGCACTGATGTGCTGAACATCAAATCACATCTCATTTTTAAGGTTTCAAGCAAAAGGAATGATCATCTTGGAAAAGTATATTGACATGCCCTTGTAGATACTCCTTTTTTAGATAAGACCACTGCTGAAGTACAACCATTTCTAAGCCTAAGATCTAGGCAGAGTCCCCAAAACTAGAATTTCTTGGGGTTTTTGTTTATTTGTGCCATATCCTTAACATCACTCAAGTTTTTGTGTGTGTTGATAAAATATAAATGCACCAAAGTAATTTCACTAAAGAAATAAAGTGTACTTTTGAGATCTGAGTGTAATCTAATGAACCTCCAAGTACAAAAACCAAACTTTCTATTGCATTTTAAATTCTTGGACAAAATGAACAGTTATCCAAAAGCATCACTAATAATAAATGTCTCCACTTGTCAGAAGAAATTTGTTACTGAATCAAAAATTACTCAAGATAGATAATGAAGTAATTGAGTCTCTTTGGACTTACTAGATGAATCTGAAGTGTTCAATGACAGACTATTTTATTTGAAAAAAATAAATGAAATTACTCAGCTCACGCCTATATATTGGACAAAATACAAACATGTTTTTAATTGATATTTTTTTAAAATATAATCGTGCTCCTGATTAACTTGCCCTGTTGTACTAAGATTTAAAGGGAACTTAAATCAGTGTGACAGGTTTCAGAGTGGTAGCTGTGTTAGTCTGTATGAGCAAAAACAATGAGGAGTCCTTGTGGCACCTTAGAGATTAACAAAGTTATTTGGGCATAAGCTTTCATGGGCTAAAACCAACTTCATCGGATACGTGCAGTGGAAAATACAGTAGGAAAATATATATACACAGAGAACATGAAAAATGGGTGTTGCCATACCAACTTTAACAAGACTAATCAATTAAGGTGGGGTATTATCAGCAGGAGGAAAAAAGACTTTTGTAGTGATAATCAGGGTGGCCCATTTCCAACAGTTGACAAGAAGGTGTGAGTAACAGTAGGGGGAAAATAGCATGTGGAAATAGTTTTACTTTGTGTAATGACCCATCCACTTCCAGTCTTATTCAAGCCTAATTTAATGGTGTCCAGTTTGCAAATTAAGTCCAATTCTGCAGTTTCTTGTTGGAGTCTGTTTTTGAAGTTTTTTTGTTAGAGTATTGCGACTTGTAGGTCTGTAATCAAGTGACCAGAGAGGTTGAAGTGTTCTCTGACTGGTTTTTTAATGTTATAATTCTTGATGTCTGATTTGTGTCCATTTATTCTTTTGTGTGGAGACTGTTCAGTTTGGCCAGTGTACATGGCAGAGGGGCATTGCTGGCACATGATGGCATATATCACATTGGTAGTTGTGCAGGTGAATGAGCCTCTGATGATGCGGCTGATGTGGTTAGGTCCTAAGATGGTGTCCCTTGAATAGATATGTGGACAGAGCTGGCAATGGGCTTTGTTGCAAGAATAGGTTCCTGGGCTAGTGTTTTTGTTGTGTGGTGTGTGGTTGCTGGTGAGTATTTGCTTTAGGTTGGGGGGGGCTGTCTGTAAGCAAGGACTGGACTGTCTCTCAAGATCTGTGAAAGTGAGGGATCACCACCTTCAGCTCTCCAGAGCATCATCAAGGATCTACAACCTATCCTGAAGTGCTACAGAGTTATTTCCTGAAACAACCATGCTTGTGAGACTAAGCCTCAGAAGGTCTCAGAGACGGCTAGTGTTGGTGTATGTCCCTTGTCGACATTATCTGGCTAGCATGATTTGCATAGGTAATTTTGTCCTCTCTGGACTGGTGGACAGACCCGCAGAATGTTATCCCTTTGTTTTTCTGTAACCAATGTTCACGAGGAACACGGATGCCTTGCCCCTGGGTTGCAGGGCACACATCAGAACCCTGCAAACTCAATGGTTGTGGCCCTTGCAGGATCTGAGGACTCATCCAAACATCAGGGAGCTCCATGCTCTCCATCTAGACTGTCAGCCTTCTGTTCACATACTGTGGGAAAATAGTCCTTCAGACCTCTTAGGTCCAGGGTTTTCCTGCTACTACTCTGTGAGGCCACAGGGAAACTCAGTCTCTGCCTCTAGCCCAGGGACCCTTGTAGCAAGTGGTTACAGGTCTCTGTGATCTTCTCTGGGCTACTTCCTACATTGACCCACCTTCTCCTCGGGGGACTCATTCTCAGCAGGGGTCTTCCCTGGGCTCAAGCCCCTCACCTGAGTCCTTAAGAGAACAAAGGAAAAGAAACTAAAGTAACAGAAATAAAGAGCAGCACCAGCTTCTCTATCTTACTGCTCTGTTCTCACAGGCAGCCAAAGGTGTATGTTGGGGTCTCTCCTGTGGTCCTCTGTGGGAACTGAGGGTGAAAGGTCCATTCCCCTCCCCACACAGAGGCCTTCTGAACCGAGCTTCACCCTTGTTAATGCTCCTTCTCCGAGATTGTCATGCCTCAGAGGTGCAGCAAGGAGGGGCTGTCTGGGCCTAAAGCTGCTCATTAGCTCCTTCTCGCCTGGTGCGGGGTTTGTATTCCCCATCACAAATGGATTATAAATTGCTATTTGCCCTGAAACAACTTATGAGTAATGTACAGAGTATTTTGTTTGCTTTTTTGGACAGTTGGGCTAAAAGGCTGCAGATTCGGTTGGAGACATGATATAATTTAATCAGACGTAGTTTGGGGACTGTATTAATTTATTTTGAGCACTCCAACTTTTTAATGATAAATGTCTTTACAATTAAAGAATTTTAAAACAGATACAAGAGGCCAATATGGACTAGATTGTGCCTAGTCCTGTAGGAAGAACTGGAGACACCTTTACCCCTATCTTGTGGAGAGGCTAGATACAATCTTCCAGCATTCCACAGGAGAACTTTAGTGCCTACAGTGGCACTAAAACCCCACTGGATCAGGGAAGGGCAGGCCCATGATTCAACCAGACCCTGCAGCCCTTCCCTAGGAAGCAGAAATGAGTTGTCATGGGGAGAGTCAATACTCTACCTTGTTAAAAGTGTAACAACGGCTATAGCTGCGTGCACTGCCCCATGCCGTCCTTTCATTGTGCCTATCAAATTCACTATATACTCTGGCTACTTTGAGCTGCTCCAGTGATTCGAAGCTGCTGTTTATATGGCTTAAGTGGTGGGTTATGGCAGGTTTATCGATGTTTTATATCACCAGAGCAATATAAAGCAGTTGAAGTGTGCAAGTGAATCTGGCACAGTGCCTCTAGCAGCTGCCACTGATGTGGGCTGTGTCTTAGGGCTGGTCTACACTGTGTGTGTGTGTGTGGGGGGGGGGTTTCGAACTAAAATATGCAACTTCAGCTATGCTATTTGCATAGCTGAAGTTGAAGTATCTTAGTTCGACTTACTTGGCTGTCCTCACGGTGGTGAGTCAACTGCCACGGCGCCCCCGACAACTGCACTTACTCCTCCTGCCGAGGTGGAATACGGGCGTTGATTAGCGGATTGATTTTATTGCTTCCAGACAAGATGTGATAAATCGATCCCCGATACATCGAACACTACCCGCCAATGCGGCGGGTAGTATAGACATATCTATACTTAGTTTAGCCCTTCGTTGTTGCAGCAGCCTTTTCCCTGTGCAAGATTTCTACTTTTAGGTCAGGTCTACACTACAGACCTATATCAGTATAACTATGTCACTCGGGTGTGTGCCGGCGGGTGCTCGACCCCCAGCTCTGTCCCAGGCCCTGCCCCCACTCCTCCTCTTCCCATCTCTGCTCTGCCCCCATCCCACCTCTTCCTGCCCAGTTCCAACCCCTCCCCGAGTTCACCGCATCCTCGCTTCTCCTCATTCCCTCCCAGCCTCCTGCATGCTGTTCAAGGCAGGTAGAAGGGAGGGAAAGGGAGGGGGAGGTGATGATCTGCGGCGCCTGCTGGCGAGCGGGGGGGGGTGCTAGGAAGGATGAAGGGGGAGGTAAAGATGGGCTGCCAGTGGGTTCTCAGCACCCACCATTTTTTCCCTGTGGGTGCTCCAGCCCCAGATCACCCACAGAGTTGGCACCTATGCCCCTGAGCTACACACTTATACTGACCAACCACTCCCCTCCATGTTGACAGTGCTATGTCAATGGGAGAGCATCTTCCAGCAACATAGCTACTGCCTCTCAGGAAGATGGATTTACTATGCCAACAGGAGAAACTGTCCCATCAGTGTAGGAGTGCAGCATTTTAAGTGTAGACCTGCCCTTAAGAACATTTCGGCTATGAGTCATCCAGTCCTGTGTGTTAAGTTTACTACTGTAGGCACATTTCTGCTTCAACACAGACTTAAGTATTGAACACACATAACTGAATTGCACTGTCACTAAGGGTATGTCTACACTGCAATAAAAGACTTGCGGTACTTAGTCTCACACCCTAGGTCAATTGACTCCAGCTCGGGCTGTGGGTCCCAAAAGAGCAGTGTAGACATTTGGACTGGGACTGGACTCTTGGCTCTGAACATCTGTGACGGGGGAAGGATCTTAGAGCCTGGGCTCCAGCTTGAGCCTGAATGTCTACACTGATATTTTTATCCCTGCAGTCCTTGTTCCCTGAGCTTGAGTCAGTTGAACCAGGCTCTGAGACTCAGAGCTGTGGGTCTTTTATTGCAGTGTAGATGTTGTAATAAGCCTCTGTCCCAAATCTGGACCTTAGCGTCCAAAATCTGGGTGCTTAGCATGAACCTCCAAGCTTAATTACCAGCTTGGATCTTATCTCGCTGCCACCAATCAGGATTCTGAGTACCTGATAAACTCTCTGGT
>NC_133769.1:64001499-64014936 GCF_003597395.2 Chelonoidis abingdonii | reverse complement strand
AATCCGGTTTCCTGATTGGTCCTCTGGTCAGGTGTTTGGTTCTCTTTGTTAACCCTTTACAGGTAAAAGAAACATTAATCCTTAGCTATCTGTTCATGACAGATGTATTCTCAAAAGTTCTCATTAATCTTTCGTGTGAGTACGAGTACCATTGCATAATACTGACCTAGTTAAACACACATTAACAGTTTGTAACAAGAATACACATTGCAGATATTTCTAGAAACTGATTAATGATTCTGGTAATTTGCTTAACTGGCCTGCTGTTGATCATATTGTAGGTCCAAGGAAATTTAAATTTAAAATTTAAAAAGTAAAACTTTAATAAATACTTTAGTTGTATGCATACTTTATATGAAATAGAAAGTTGCAAAGGGAGTGTAACTTGCCCCAAGGGAAATCTTGTTTGCACTTTACACGTAAAACCCAGTAACATAAGAACATAAGAATGGCCATACTGGGTCAGACCAAAGGTCCATATAGCCCAGTATCCTGTCTTCCGACAGTGGCCAATGCCAGGTGCTCCAGAGATAAGAGCAGAACAAGTAATCATCAAGTGATCCATCCCCTGTTGCCCATTCCCAGCTTCTGGCAAACAGAGGCTCAGGGTTCCATAAAGAACTAGGTAAATTCATGGAGGATAGGTCCATCAATCCTCCATGAATTTATCTAGTTCTTTATGGGACCCTGAGCCTCTGTTTACCAGAAGCTGGGAATGGGCAACAGGGGATGGATCACTTGATGATCACCTGTTCTGTTCGTTATCTCTAGGGCACCTGCCATTGGCCACTGTCGGAAGACAAGATACTGGGCTATATGGACCTTTGGTCTGACCCCGTATAGCTGTTATGTTCTTATTGTAGAAGGCTATGTGGAGTAAGAATTTGGGGATTTCATTGTAGATGTGAATGTTGCACTGATTATGGTGCGAAAGCCTTAAGGTAGGAAGGTTTTGAAGAATTTGGTAAAGGTGGTCAGATGGGATTAATCTATTTTACTTTGGAAGTTTATTTCACAGCTGGATCTATTGTATTAATTTAGATGGAGTATATGGGCCCAAAGAATTTAAAGTATTAACACGACCTTGACTCTGTTCAGCATTAAACAGCATTAAAAAAAGTTTCTGAGTTTGGTATACAGAGACCCCATGCTTATTACCATGGGAAACACACATTAAACATTCTGATAACCTTTTATTAAAGATACAGAAAAAAAGGAAAAATATTTAAAACATTTGTAATGTAAAGTATTAAGTAAGGCTTTCAGAATCTCTTGTTCCCTCTGCCTTTAGCTGGAGACAGTCTTAAGAAGGAAAAAACCCCTTGTTTGACAGTCTTTTAGATAGTATCAAAATGATGAAAACTGTCCTTTTGGGAGAAAAGCAAAGAAGTTAGTTGACATGGGCTGGAGCTATTGTAACTGTTGTTAGCGTCTGATCCCATTTCCTAAAAAACAAAACAAGACATACACAAGAGGAGACAAAAGAACAGCAAAGACAGAAAATGCAGTTTCTGTCTTTGATGTTGACTTTCACTTGCAGTCTCATTGCTGGGAAAACACAGGCCCAGCACATGGTCTTAATAGCCACTCCAAGACCTGGCAAACTTGTACTAGCATCAGGCTGTGTAGGGCATGGCTTTTAATTGCCTTTCTGGTCTCAGGTTCACAGCAGTATTGCAAAATGTTTTGTCTTGGCCAGCTGAGACAGAATCTTATTAGACAGAAGGAAAAGGAGAGAGAGAGGAAAGAGAAGAAATAAGATGGGGAAGGAAAAGGATGCATGGAGGGGACAAAGGTAGACAAAGGGCTTGGCTACACTTGCAAGTTAGAGTGCATTAAATCAGCCCCGGGCACCCTAACTCCTGAGGTGTCCACACTGGCAAGACACTTAGAGTACAGCTGGAACATTCCTTGTAATCCACCTCCATGAGAAGCATAAAGCTTGCTGTGCCCTGGCTGAAATGTCCGGATGTCAGTGTGGATGACGTGTTGCATTACTATGCTGTGATTGGCCTCTGGAAATGTCCCATAATCCCCTGAAGTCAAGTGGCCACTCTTGTCATTGTTTTGAACTCAGCTGCAGGCATGTGGATATCCCCTTTCAAAGCTCTGTTTTTGACAGCCAGCATGCTTATCTGCTCTAGGACAAAGCAAACCATTAGTGTGAAATTCTGCTGCTGCTGAGGCAGGCGTCTGTTCGTGTGTGTGTGAGAGAGAGAGAGAGAGAGGGGCTGGGAAGGGGGGTGTCTGCTGCTTTTTGAACCTACAAGACAGCATGCTGAGACATTCTCTGCCCCCTGAAACACACTCTCCCCCCCCCCGCATACACACAACACACTCCCTGTCACACTCCACCCCATTCCCATTTGAAAAGCATCCTGCAGCTACTTGCACCCCGGGAAAGCTACCACAATGCACTGCTCTCTGTGGCATTGCAAGAACTGCTAATGTGGCCAAGCCACTGTGCTTGCAGCTGACAGTATAAACACATGGCAGTGTTTTCCCGGCTGCAGTCTCCGAAGGCTGGTTTAACACCCAGCGCTCTACATCTGCAAGTGTAGCCAAGCCCTAAGTCTCACATCCCATGTGGCAGTTGAGATTCAGTAGGAGCAGGGGAAGGTATTAATGTCATCTGGGTCCCTCTCTTTGGCCTGGTCTGGTCAGGACATCTTTTGGGATTAGGACAATGAAGACTTGGTGGCATTACATTAGGTTCCAGGAGGGGCTAGTGGTGGCAACCTTGATTTGGTAAAGCTTAGTTCTTTATGTTCTCCTGTCTTTCAGTCATAGAGTTTAGGGCTTGAAGGGACCACCAGATCATCTAGTCTGACCTGATATATCACAGGCCACCAACATGATCCAATGTGCAAAGGAAGGTGAATCCCCCCCGCCACCTTCTCCAGGTCACTGTCAGTCTGACCTGGGGAAAATTCCTTCCTGATGCCACATATGGTGGTCAGTTAGACCCAGAGCATGTGAGCAAAAACCAGTTAACCAAACATGAGAGAGAGAATGGTCAGTGCCACCTCAGAGCCCTGGCCCACCCCAATCTGTGTCTCATCTCCAACATAGCGATCTCTGATGCGCCAAAGGAAGGAGACCAACCATCCCCCAAGATTACACTGGAGAGAAAAGTCCCTTCCTGATCTCCTATAGGTGACTGAAGCCATGAAGCATGAGCTTTCGGAACTTAAAACATAAACTGGAATGGACCCCCAGGGCTGCTGAGCCCTGGCCCTCACCATCACAAACAATCCTCATACATGTGTCTATCTCTCTCTTAAAACTAATTAGTTTTTGCTTACAACCCCTTTTGGGAGGCAGTTCCAGAACCTCACTCTTTTGATGGTTAGATCCTTTCTTCTAGTTTCCAGCTTGAATTTTCTCAAAGTTATTTTCTCAAAGAAAGAAATCAGGTTAGTCTGGCAAAACTCATGTTGCATTACATTCCCTTTTCCATTTACTTCCATTAATTTAATTAGTCTTTTCTTCATAATTTGTTCCAAAGTTTTGCATATGACTCAGGTTAGACTAAACATCTGTAATTGCTTAGATCACTTCCTCTCCTTTCTTAAATATAGGAATGATGTTAGCTATTCTCCAGTCAGATGGTACTACTCCCAAATAAATAGATTTATTAAAAATCCTTCTTACTGGACTAGCCAGCTCACATTCCAGTTCTTTCCATCTGGGATGGAAATTATCCAGTTCCCCCAACTCAGTCAGCATCTGCTAATTTTCCACCCAAAAGTCTAGAACCTGACTCAAAGGTCACCATTTACCTGAGGAATAGACCAGAAGATAATCAATCAAACAGTTTACTATCAATATCTGTTATTGAAGTCTAGGACTTTAATATAATATCTGTTAGAATTTAGAGCTCAGTTGATAATAACTAAAGACATCAACATTTACTGGATTTCTACTACTACATAAAAGAGAAGAAGAAATTACATTCATTCCTACAACTATGCCCATATAACTACAATAGATTACTGAGATTTATGTACAAAGAATCAAGACAAAAGCAGAGTTATGTCTTTTCTTGCTTATTGCCTATGCTGTTGACTCCATAGTAGTTAATAGCTGCCATGAAAATTGTTTTTCCTTAGAGTAATAATTTAAAGAAAATATGAATTGATGATTATTAGTTATGAATTTGGCTCCTTAATGTTTTTCAAAGATAAGTATGAAGAAGAGTAACAAGCTGAAAATTATTCAGTTTGGTCTGCTCATGTAATTTTTATATAAAACTCCCATGCGGTTTTCCATGAGTAGGAGTGCCAGATCTGTGCTTAAATACATACAAATATGCAGTGAGAGTAGCAATAAAATTATTACATCAAAGATTGTCATATTTTGTAGTTATACATTTAATCATAACTTCCAGAAATAGCAGATTTCTCAATATTTTCAGCCTTTTCCTCTATTTGTAATGTTATCTTCTCTAGAATGGCTCGATCACTCAGGTATATATACCAATCAACCATTTTAATTTCTATAGCTGATTTCCACTTTGGAAGATTAACTTTCCCCTTGCTCTTTGTTACTAACAGATTATAAAGATGTTAGGATTTAAAAACCCAATATTGTGCTAACCCTGCTGTTACTTCTTCCTATAATAAGTAAACATATGGACATTTCCATAATATAGGAATAAAATCTCCTTTCCCAGTTTCACAACTCCGGCATTTATAATTTGTGCTGATGATATCTGCATTCTTTATGAGTCAGAGTCCAATATATTCTAAATAATATATTCTGCAGGATTCCTTTGAAGTTTGTATCTAGAGATGGTAAGTAGGTTATGCTCAGATACAGGGATAAGTCATTTTATAAAAAACAAATTAAAAGCATCATCTACCTATCCAGACTTATTCAATTAATCCTGTTGTCTTAAAGCTAAAAATTCCTATCACCTTGCTCAAGAGCACAGACCATTTTTTTAAGTCCTTAGGATGTCCAGTTTACATTCCATTAATACAGAAAATATTTGTATATATCTGTAGTTCATTTTTTAATTTTTTATTTATAAGTACTTTAGGATAAAAAAAAATCAGTTTTACACAATCACATTCCAAATTTGTCATCTTCTTAAATATAAATCTTAATCTTTCCTTTATTCTAGAAAAGGAAAGAAATATATTCAAATGTGGTGAGCAGCTTTAAAAATATCAATAATCTGCCTTGATTGCAATACCATGGACCCTCCAATTCCACATAGAGAGAGAAAACATAGATACCATGAATACTTAGGGAAGTGATTTCAAAATTGTTAATGATACCCACTGTACATAATACCATGGTACATCGTAACATTTAGTACAATATAATTTCTTGTTAACGTTAATATGGGTTTACCGGATAAACTTGCCTTCTTATAAATAAGTGAGGTTAAAGTATGTCTCTTGACTAAAGGTTGCCCCAACTTTTAGCACATGCCTATTTTTCTCACATGCTTTATAGTAAACAGATCATCTGTGATTCTGCTGATGATAATGGCAGCTGACTTCAATAAATAGAAATGGGCTCTAAAATAGTCTTCATATTTTGCCTATTCTGCTGTCACTTTTCACCTTTTTACTATAGTGGAAAATCTTAATGGTTACAGCTCTTTAGATCTAGCACTCTGAATCCTCGTTTTCCTGCCATCTTTTGGTATTATGGCTAGAGCTTACCAAATTCACGGTCATTTTGGTCATTTTCACAGTCATAGGATCTTAAAAACAGTCAATTTCAGGGTTTCAGATCGGTGGTAAAGCACTGGCAGGCCGCAAAACAGTTTGTTTACATTGACTGTTCACAGGCACGGCCACCCGCAGCTCCTAGTGTTGTCCACCATGGTTTCAGATGTTCACATCTGATCAAATAGGGTCTGATCCTGCACTGTTAAGATCAATGAATTTATCTCTTGAACTCAGTGGGGGATGGAGTCAGGGGCAGCTCTATGTATTTTGCTGTCCCAAGCAAGGCAGTCAGGCGGCTTTCGGCAGCATGCTTGTGGGAGGTCTGCTGGTAACACGGATTTGGAAGCATGCCTGCAGGAGGTCTGCTGCAGATTTGGTCCCACACCTTTGGTGTACCGGCTGCTAAATTGCTGCTGAAACCGCGAGAACGGCGGACCTCCCACAGGCATGCCGCAAAACGCAGCCTGACTGCTGCCCTCACGGCAACCAGGAGGCTGCACACCTATGGCTTGCCATGTCAGGCATGCGCTTGGTGAGCTGGTGCCTGTAGTCACCCCTGGGTGGAGAGGATGGTAGGACCAGCATCAAAGGTCAGTGTAGACTTTTTCAGGGGGATCACAGGTCAAGTGAAAGCTGCAAAAAACAAATTTAATAATAGGTTGTTTTCTAGACCTTTAATCATTTCTGTTCCTCTTCTTTGGACTTTCTTCAATTTGTCCACATCTTTTCTGAAATGTGGCGTGAAGAATTGAACACAATACTCCAGTTGCAGCCTAATCAGTGCAGAGTAGAGCAGAAGAATTACTTCTCCCTACCGCTTCTCTCTACTTCACAATTATTTCTCCTAGCCCAAACAACAGATGACAGAAAATATTAAAAGTAAAAAACAAAACCAACTTTTTACAAGGAAACGTTGTTTAAAACTTTGCTAATTTTGTTATAGTGTGCAAAGCGACCTCTAAAGGGGCTGTGTTTGGTAGTGGAAAATCCTTCCTCTAATATGTCAGATTGACTTCAGAAATTTCATGAAATGGAAACCAGAAGGTGTGCTAAATACTATACACGGTAGAGTGAAAGTGGGTGCGTGTGTGTGTGTGCAGTTTCCAGTGAGTGAATATTGAGAAAATTAGGCATCTGGAAGAAGTGGAAATTTTGGATTCTTAATTGGATCAGTCACCTCAGAACATCTGCCAGAGATGTTACGAGCAAAGATAACAGTATCCAAGAGAAGATATAAGATGAAATAAGCAGGGGAGAACAATAACATTGTGCTATATTGCTGTAGCATCTTGCACTGTCCATATTAAGACTAAGGCTGTGCAATCTTTCCCCAGTTTTGGTTCAAATCCGTTTTAGTGATATGAAATGGCAGCTTGCCATCATATGGTTTCAGAAGCCACTGACTGCAATTTGAATTTGATTTATGCAAAATGGAAACATTAAAATGAAAACTAGGCTGAAACTGTGCTATCCTAACCTAGCAAATCATCTTATTTTTATCCCTCACCATAACTGGACATGTTGTAAAGAGTCAGGAGACAAAGTATATCCTGATATTCAAACACTGGAGGCAGCTGAGGTGGCTCAAGGAACCATTGTCACCCTTGGAGCCAATTCTACTCTTTCCCTGTCACCAGCATGGATTAGGGCATCATAAGGGTTGCTTTAAACTATGCTGGGTGGCTAATAGCCCCAAGAGGCTGCTGTGTTATTCAGGGATTTCTGGAAAGAAGTGAAGCCACACCCCTCTCTTCCTAGCCACACCTCCAACTCTCCCCTCTACATTAAGGTTTGGGAAGCTGGATGGTGGAGAGGTAGCTACAAAGATATGGTCTACTTCCCCTCCCCCGTGCCAAGAGAATACCCATATGGTCATTTATGCCAGCTTCTTGGCCACTCTGCACAGCCAGAAGGACTGGTGCAGGTCAAAGGATCTGCCCCATCGTGTCACATCATTACACGCCTTTCTTCCCTTGTGCTTTAAGGTCAACAGACAGTGACCACCTTTTACACACACTACATTAACATAGTTAAATTTCCTAGCTTTTACATTGAAAAACATCTCGTGGAAATGTGGAATAAAAGGGAAAGGGTTAAGAGAGAACTGTCCATTTCATCAGACAGATGTGATAGCTATATTATTGCAGCAGTAGGGCATGCACTGTGATAAAAATCCAAATAAAATCTGTTTTTGAGCAAAATAGATTTTTTTTAAATCTTGTCATTTTAATTTGCTTTTTAAAAATAAATACCAAAAGAACCAGTGAACATTGTTGCCTGTAAAGTGTCATATTTTAAACCAGCTGCTGTTTAGTTATACAGGTGCCAAAGAACAGTTCAAAATCAGTCAGCTATTTTTGGAAATACAAAACAAAAATGATTTTAATAATTCTGAGCTCTGACTCTCATTTATGGTGTTTCATCCCAGGGCAAATAAGTTCACATTATAAATGTATACAAATTGAGTTTATAGCAGGTGGTCTCATACAAACTTAACGAGAGTAGTTCAAAGGGCATTGCTGTCATAGATGGAAATGATATTTATTAAACCATAGCCTATTCATTTCAGTTGGTCGTCCAGTTTGTTTCTCAGGTAATGTGATTTATTTTATGATGGGCCAGATTCTACCCACTTTACTTGTGATGAATAGTACTTTACTCCTTGAGTAGCCCTATTGAATTCAATGGTACTAATCAAAAAGGGAGTAGGAATGGCAGAATCTGGCTCTTTCTGAACATTCTAAAAATCATGATGTCATTTAAAGAAAATATCTTTCTCAGTTCAAATCCTTGCTTCTGTTCTAGATGAGTATATTCAGACCTAGATATGTCGTTATAATCACTATCATAGCTTGTTGCTCCAAAACCACAGACAAGACATAGTGTTATTACTTCCCTTGAATAGTACAGGTTGTTGACAAGGGGGACTTCATCAGGCATGTTCAAGTGTTTACTTAAGCTCTCCACATTCACATTTGGGGTCATTCCACAGCTTCCACTTGGTCATATTGTCACCAGTCTTGGCCTCCCCAGCTCTCCCTCTATTTAGAGTACACAAATTGTTTCTGGTTGACATCAGTGCCTGGAAGATATTGCTCTGAAGAAATCAGGTTCTCCAAGAATATTGACATTTCACCCCATTTTGTTACTCTGTAGCCTTCCACAGTAGTGTTTTAAGGTAAGGGATTTTCAGAGGCAAATCTCTTTCTGGACTTCATCCTTTTGACTGGTGGAATGTGTCCATACAAAGGATGACCATGCTGAGGCACAGAACTCTGTGGATGAATAACTCAGGGTGAGACTGGTTGCTTGGATTGTTTTGGGGTCAGCTCCCCAATTTGTATTGGCCAGTTTCTGGAGTACACAATTCTTTTTTATTTTCTTGATGTACCCTTTGAATGTCAGCATTCAGTCTAATGTGACCCCAAGGTACACCAGATGTTTGTGGTGCTAAAGGATTATATCATCCTATGATATCTGGAGTTTTTGCTTTGCCTGATGGTATTTCAGGTGGAAAGTGTATACTTGAGTCTTACTAGGATTGGCATTCAGAAACCATGTATGATAGTATTTTCCAGTTACACGTGGGAACCAGTTAGAATGTACTCACTGTCCTCAAATCTTTCCAGTTGGGAGGTAATGCAAAGATCATCTGGATAAATTAATCTTTGCATGTTGGGAGATTCTGGTTGGTCATTTTTGTAGATGTTAAACCACAAGGGTGATAGCACTGAACCTTGGGGCAATCCACTGAGCATGACATTGGCTTTTCTGACCATCCATCATAAAATAAAAACAATAATAAAAAAAAACCAGTTGATTATTGAGGAGGGAGAAGGTGATCTGGACCATTTTGCTATTTCTCAAAATTCTTTCCAGTTTCAGTAGACATGCACAATGGTTCACATTGTTGTAGAAAGCTGACAGATCAATAAACACAGTCCCTGTAATTTTGCATGTTTCAAAACCATCTTTCATGTATTGAGTTAGACTTACAACTCTAGCCCACAGCATTAATATCCTTGATTATCAGTTAGCCTGCCTTCCACTGTTGGTACTATTCTAACCATTACCACTTGTTCACCTAGCTTGTCCTTGCAGAGTAAGGATATTGGGTGGTAACTCTTTACAAAGTTAGGGTCTTCGTGTGGAATGAGTAATGCAGCCACTTTTGTCTGTCTCCATAGCCTGGGTATCTGTGTTGTCTCCATGCAAGGGTTAAAAAATTGAAGCAATCACGTCTGTGGTCTCATCCCAAAAATCCAATAATAGACATGTCATGACTCATGTGCATAGCTCACATTTAATGCTGTCATGAGAATATGCACCTAAGGTTTAATAAAACAGTTATTCTGCTCTTGGCTGCCAGCAGATTTATCCCAATCTCTACTCTATTTCCTGAGCATATCTGTAGGAGTGACTATAACCTAATTTTCCCTCTTGTTTGATGGTAGGAGTACAATAGCCTACATTTAAATAACATTCAGGTTGTGAACCAAACTAACAAACATGAGAGAATTCAAATTTATCGCTGACATTTCATCTTAGTGCAAATCGTTATATCCATTAGAAGACTGCTAAGCTTTAAAATATCACTTTAATTTTCCTAGCTTTTGTCAGTTTGGGTCACAGCCTGAACATTTTTGAAAGTAAGGTTTTGTATTCAGCACTTTTGTTTTGTATTCAGCATTGTGTGTGTGTGTGTGTGTGTGTGTATACATGCGTGCGGATATAATAAATTTATATATATAAAGAAAAGCCCCTTAGGTACCTATGGCACATATATACCAAAACTGGTAGATAAAGAAGAGATACATAAGATATGTGAGATTCCATCCTTCAAGATAACTTTCTGAAAACTCATGAAGGTATTATTTTGCATCTATAGAATACGATCTATACATTTCAGACTATTCCTTCTGTTTCTTTGTTCATTTATTGAAGTACCGTGTCTATAGACTTTTTGCATCTCCGACATTCCAAATTTTCTCAGAAAGAGAAAGTGTACTGTACAAGAAGGCTTTACAAAATATGCTGCTATCATAGCTGGTAGCATTTCAAAATCATCTGAAGTAACAGCTGTGTACAAACAAATAGTATAGTCCTCAAAATATTTTTGTTTTTCTTCCAACACAAGCATCCCATTTTGACACCATATTACCTTTCTGGTGAGCTGAATGGTAGCATAGGTCCAGGATCTTGCAGATTTGCTTCCCAGTGAAGGAGAAATCAGGAAGCAGAGTATGGCACTATTCTAAGTGTAACTTTGTTTTATTTGCACAGCTACAGCAGTCCTGGAACACAGGTGGTCAAATAACACAAAGGAAATTGCTTCTTTCAAGAAACAGAGCCAGCCATAATGTCTGGTTCCCAGTGATCAACTCTGCCTCAGTAATTGACCCTAATCAGAGATCAAAGCAGAGATCAAACTGTCCTCTCTTCTCACACAGCTCTCACTCCAAAGACCACTGCCTCTACACAGAACCTTGCACAACAAAAACTCACAACCCAGCATGTCTTCCCAAGACTGGACGTTTTCTTGCATGCCTTGGAACTTGGAAAACACTGTGCAACTAGTGCCACTTGGTGATTCCTGTTAGACCACTGCAAAAAGCAAAGGCTCAAACCTGCAGACCTTTACAGATGGTTACTGTACTTAGTAGTGCTGTTCAAGTCAGATCTAAAGCCAGCTGAAGTCAGTGAAAGACTCTGTCTGACTTTATATCAGGTGTGAAATGCTCAGACTCATTTAGATCTACTTTGCTGTGTCCTTCAGGAAAGAGACCTTCAGTGATCACGATTCATTGTCTCTTCATCCAAAGGAATAAATAAGTAAATTAAATGGACAAGCAGCAAAAGAGAAGGATGAAATTTCTCACTCATTTCTCACATTTTTGAAATCGTGATTCTAGATTTGTGAGTCTTTTCAATGTGTTGCACATATCCAAACAAACAAAAAAGAAGCAGGATGTTCTTTCTAGTGGGTCGGGAACTAGACTGGAATTCAGGCAACCTGGTTTCTATTCCCGGTTCTACTACTGACCTGCTGTATGACTAGGCTAATGACTTCAGATCTCTGTGCCATCTTTTGTCTGTCTTGTCTATTTACCATTTCAGGTCAGTGACTGTCTGTCACTATGTGTTTGTACAGCACAATGGCTCTCAGACTTTTGTATCCATTTCACACAGCAAGACTCTGAGTGTGACCCCTCCCTTATAAATTAAAAACACTTTTTAATATATTTAACACCATTATAAATGCTGGAGGCAAAGCAGGGTTTGGGGTGGACATTGAGAGCTTACAACCCTCCATGTAATAACCTTGCGATGCCCTGAGGGCCCCGTTCTTAGGTGGGACCTTTAGGTCCTCTCATAATAAACAACAATACGCAGGTTAAGAGTTTAAATTAAAAAATTCAAGACAAATTTCTGTGGTAAATTTTTTTTTTTTGGCTCCCAGCGGGAGCCACTTTTTAAATGTATAGTGACTACACATAGTATAAACACTTGAGTGATAATAAAAATGAAGATAGTTTTTAGCAGTCACTTCTGTTAGTGTGGGTGCACTGTTGCCATGCATGCTTTTCAAGCATTGACGCCTACCTGCACAGTTGATAAATTCAACATCTGCATGTCCAGGTGACAATGTATATATGCAAAACCTATGTGCTGCTACGCCCTGCAAGGTGCACAAGCAGGTGTTCATGCTCTAAAAGTGCACATACAAAAATGGAGACTGCATTGAATTTTCCTCTCCTGTGAAAATTTGGATCACAGTGTCTGAAATAATAAGCTAATTTTATATCTTGTCAGGACTTTCATGTTATTAATCATGCAACTGAAATGTGGTCACTAACCACAAAGAGAAATAACAACCTGTGAACCATACATGTTAACTTTTGTGAAGTGATTCTAGTTACTTCCAAATACTAGCTGGCACAGCTGGAAGCATAACTGCTAAGCACTGCAGTATTTTGACTGTTAAAGCAGTGGTAAACTCCTGAAGGCTGAAAATGCTGGCTCTCTTGTTGCATATTCCGTTTCTGATCCCCTTCCTTTTACTTTGTTTTACAATGCTCTACTACACCCTGCTAAAACTAGAGGATTTATGTTAAGATTATTCTCAAGATTTCACTGACTTGCAAGAACCATGAAGATCAGGTGCCCACCAGTTATGTGTACGTGACCAGACAAGGTACCTCATGAATGCTTTTTTGGCTACAGCTGCATTGTATCCCTTGCTGCTTTGCTTTTCCAGGTGGCTGGTGGAGTGGGAAAGGAGTCCTTCAAGATCTCTCTTCCCCCCGCTTCTCTCCTACAAAGGCATTGTGCTGTGACAACCTTCTCTGCAGCACTGAGGATAGATTATTCTTGGCTTACTTCAGAACTGTCAGCATGACAGACTGGGGAGAATTATTTAATACACATCTAATTCCTCCTGGCTTGGGAATTCAGGGCTAGAAGAGTAACAGTGTTTGTGGAGAGTCAGTAGGTAACTTGGAGGTAGCCACAGAGGTCATGGGTAATTTAACTACTGTCCTATAAAAGTTTGGTGTGCTCCAGAAAAGCGACATATGGTCCTATGGATGTATATAGGTGGAGAAATGTTCTAGTGTCATTTATGGAACCAAGTTAGGCACTGCAGAAATCTGGACTTTGCATATACATCATATGTAAGGGTTTGTTTGTTTAACCTGTTCTTGGCCTTCTGAAAGAGTTAAGTATTGATTTAATTTTCGAGTTATTTATA
>NC_133769.1:63982531-64001399 GCF_003597395.2 Chelonoidis abingdonii | reverse complement strand
GGCTCTCAGACTTTTGTATCCATTTCACACAGCAAGACTCTGAGTGTGACCCCTCCCTTATAAATTAAAAACACTTTTTAATATATTTAACACCATTATAAATGCTGGAGGCAAAGCAGGGTTTGGGGTGGACATTGAGAGCTTACAACCCTCCATGTAATAACCTTGCGATGCCCTGAGGGCCCCGTTCTTAGGTGGGACCTTTAGGTCCTCTCATAATAAACAACAATACGCAGGTTAAGAGTTTAAATTAAAAAATTCAAGACAAATTTCTGTGGTAAATTTTTTTTTTTTGGCTCCCAGCGGGAGCCACTTTTTAAATGTATAGTGACTACACATAGTATAAACACTTGAGTGATAATAAAAATGAAGATAGTTTTTAGCAGTCACTTCTGTTAGTGTGGGTGCACTGTTGCCATGCATGCTTTTCAAGCATTGACGCCTACCTGCACAGTTGATAAATTCAACATCTGCATGTCCAGGTGACAATGTATATATGCAAAACCTATGTGCTGCTACGCCCTGCAAGGTGCACAAGCAGGTGTTCATGCTCTAAAAGTGCACATACAAAAATGGAGACTGCATTGAATTTTCCTCTCCTGTGAAAATTTGGATCACAGTGTCTGAAATAATAAGCTAATTTTATATCTTGTCAGGACTTTCATGTTATTAATCATGCAACTGAAATGTGGTCACTAACCACAAAGAGAAATAACAACCTGTGAACCATACATGTTAACTTTTGTGAAGTGATTCTAGTTACTTCCAAATACTAGCTGGCACAGCTGGAAGCATAACTGCTAAGCACTGCAGTATTTTGACTGTTAAAGCAGTGGTAAACTCCTGAAGGCTGAAAATGCTGGCTCTCTTGTTGCATATTCCGTTTCTGATCCCCTTCCTTTTACTTTGTTTTACAATGCTCTACTACACCCTGCTAAAACTAGAGGATTTATGTTAAGATTATTCTCAAGATTTCACTGACTTGCAAGAACCATGAAGATCAGGTGCCCACCAGTTATGTGTACGTGACCAGACAAGGTACCTCATGAATGCTTTTTTGGCTACAGCTGCATTGTATCCCTTGCTGCTTTGCTTTTCCAGGTGGCTGGTGGAGTGGGAAAGGAGTCCTTCAAGATCTCTCTTCCCCCCGCTTCTCTCCTACAAAGGCATTGTGCTGTGACAACCTTCTCTGCAGCACTGAGGATAGATTATTCTTGGCTTACTTCAGAACTGTCAGCATGACAGACTGGGGAGAATTATTTAATACACATCTAATTCCTCCTGGCTTGGGAATTCAGGGCTAGAAGAGTAACAGTGTTTGTGGAGAGTCAGTAGGTAACTTGGAGGTAGCCACAGAGGTCATGGGTAATTTAACTACTGTCCTATAAAAGTTTGGTGTGCTCCAGAAAAGCGACATATGGTCCTATGGATGTATATAGGTGGAGAAATGTTCTAGTGTCATTTATGGAACCAAGTTAGGCACTGCAGAAATCTGGACTTTGCATATACATCATATGTAAGGGTTTGTTTGTTTAACCTGTTCTTGGCCTTCTGAAAGAGTTAAGTATTGATTTAATTTTCGAGTTATTTATATGTCCAAAGTCTTAAAAATAAAATGGAGATTATAAACTGATTCTGGTCTGAGTTTTGAGGTCTGAACATTGACCTTTTCACTAAAAACCCTGTGTCCTTAGATTGCAGAGTTCTAAAGGCCAATTTTTTAGCCACAGACACAGCAAAAATGCTTGCTGCAGAAATGGTGCACATCATATTCAAAACCTTTCGAGCTGTGCACAAATGGACATTTACTTGTACAATTTGAGAAACCGTGTGCCTAAATGCTTGTTTGCATGTGAAATAAACTGATCCACAAATTATTCATTGGTGTATACATGCTCATTGTGCCTGTGCATGAAAAATTGGCCATTAAAATTTTCTCTGTTCATTACATTTGCAATACTTCTCAACCACTGCACTGCACAGAAAATGATTTTAGATGTACTGAGATTGTTTGAATCTTTCTTTGCTGTCTCTGCTGTACTTATCGATCTCTACTATACTTGTCAGAGCAATTTACTGTCCACACATTTTATCTGTTGGGCTGAGAGAGACTGTGTTCTAGGTTTTTTTTAATTAACCTGGAATGCTAATGTCAAGAACCTCTGCATCTTATTGACACCATCATACTCTGTGTATTTGGATATGACTGGTGGCCTAGAACCACAAGCATATGGCTTCTTATAAGGAATGACTATGTCCAAAAGGAGCGTTGACCTGGCCTGGTCTCTTGAGTCCTTCTCACCTTGGATGGGTGGTAACTGCAATGTATGGGCCTCTATTGAGACAGTGATTAAAACAGGAAAGATTCAGCTCATGAGGGTTCTGAAAAAGAAGAGAAGATGCCGTCACTTCCAAAAAAGCAATCTACATATGAGGAGGCATTATTTATGCCTTATATTTTAATATGCATTTTTATGTGTGGTACATTTGAGAGGCTATCACTACCCCACAATTTTAATAAATCACATTTATACAATCCTGGTGACGCATATAATGTTTTCAGCTTCTATCAGAAGTATTGGGAGTGGTATTTATTGTTTCTAGCGAATTCCTCTATTAATTGGGGTTCCTTGTCAAAACGAGTGTCCTGTCTGGGAAGCCTGCTTCAAACACTTTAAAAGAAATCTGATCTGTAGAAGGAGACATCTGAAAATATTATCATTTGGAAATCCCCAAGCAAAATAATCCATGTTGGCATTGCCCTGTATGCTTCCCCCCTGCAAGGTTGAACTCTGTGTGTGTGCATTCCACTAATAGCCAGCTTGTTCCCTGTCCATTCAGGTTCATTTCTTAGACTCTGTCTAGATACTTATTGATTCATCATGCCCATGGCTTAGACACTTGCTACTTATATGGAATCAATAATGTAGAGGGAAGATTGTAGCAGGTAAGATCATTCTAAAAGAGGATTTCACAGGACTAGACATGTGCCTTGTTAGCTATTTTTTTTAAAGGCCTGAGTTAAGTTCCTCCCCTGACTCTGCACTTCAAAGAGTTTGCCTCAGGCTCTATAGAAAGAAGCTGAAACTTAAAATTAAGGTCTTTCTTTCAGTGGGTGAGCTGAGTCTTGGGACATTCTACAAAGTTTCTCCTGAGCATGAGAGATAATGCTGGTGGAGTCTGAAGTACTGTAGAGGATTCTTTGAAAGAGGAGGGTACGTGGTGAGAGGGTAAGACATGTATTGTAGTTTTCTTTAAAGCAGGTATGCTTATACATGCTTGTGTTTTGTGAGAGGTACACTTAGAGTCAAAGATAATCCCTGACATTCTAGTTTAGTTGACAGATTACAGAAAGAGAAAATGCATTACAGAGCTGTGAAATGGAATGTAAAAATGCATTGTAAAGGTAGAGACTCTTGTAAAACATTAGTTCAGGTAAACAGTTCTGCTGAGATAGTTAAAAAAAAAAAACAAAAACCCACACCACAACAAAGAAGTGAGTTAAAAGATTGGAAATGTAGAATTTGAGGGATTCAACAGCGGGAACGTAGATTATATTTTATCATATATACATGCACTGAAGGCAAAATTCTCCTTTCAAAGAACTCTCATTCTGTGTACGTGAGAGAGCATAATATCAAAGAAACATTTTGCAGCCTTAGAACAAAATTTTATAAGAATCATCTGAAATATGGAGCTTGAAGGTAGTAGTATTTTCATAAGTTCAATAAGACCTTATTAAGTGAATTATGTAGGTCATTAATAAAGCACAAAAGTTTTTCTGATAGCACATGCTCCATAAAATGGATTCAAGTTAAATCAGCTTAGTGGTGCCTTATTAAAGTTTTCAGCAGTTCAAGCAAGCGATGTTCAGGTCCATCCTTAAGAACCAAAATCATAATCATGAAATGATGACCTTGAGAGTTATCACCCTCTCTTTACTCTTCCTCTTTGAGGGGAAGATATTGAGAAAGTTGTGATGAGACATCTTTGGTGTCATGTAGAATTTTCAGGTTCCTTGATTCCTTTCAGTCTTGCTCTAGTTCTGCATGTGTCTGCACTAGTTACATTAGTTGAGGATCTTCTAGTAAAGAAGAAAGTTAAGGTGTCAATATTGGTTCTTACAGTTCTGTCAGTAGTATTTGATTCCATTGATCACAACGTTTTCTTGACCTATCTGTAGACCCTAGCTGAGATAAACAGTGTGTGTGGTTCTCTTCTGTCCTATCAAAAAGTTCCCAGAGAATTTTTTGGGTGTAATTACTCATCTACCCTTAGTGAATTCTTGTGTGGTGTTATTTAAATAAGGTCTGTAAGCATCACCATGCCTGTTTTACAGGCAGGGTAATTGAAGCATAGGAACACTAAGTGCCTTTCTTGCAGTCACAGAGTGAGTTAATGACACAGTTGGGAATAAAGCATAGGTCTGGTGACTCCCAACTATGTCAACACACCACAGCTTGCCTTACTAGATTTCAATTACTCTTGCCATTGTGGCACATGATATCTGCTGAGCTGCTTGACTCTGTACATGTAACCATGTGGGTACTGGAGGTAGGATGCTCTAAGTAGATCTTGATTCTGAAATTTGCCTCATCATCTGGTTCAGCAGCTCTTGAGTCTGTTGCATATAGTGGTGCAGTATAAGGCTCTTTTTCTCCAGCTTTTATTTGAGGTAGAGCTGGGTGCAGAATGGGCATTCCTTTTTAAGGGGAAGGAAAGTGGAGGAAGATCTTTTTGCTGACTCACAATTCAGAATTGTGTATTTTTGTCACAAGCCTTACACAGTACAGGTCACATTTATGAAATAAAAGAATAATAATAAAAAGTGTATCAGTATGGAATATTCATATTTCCCATAAATTGGGTAGACTATCATAGAAACCAGAAGTTACCTGCTGTAGTACACAAGACAAGATTTTTTTTTTTTAACTCTGTCAGATCCTGAAGGCTGCTCTGAGACATGTGCCCCTGCTTCTTGCTGAGTTGAGATTTCTGGCACATGGCCCATTAAGTCAGAGAGAGAGGAAGAGAATAAAAAGTCTTTATGCCAAGTGTCCCTTTTCAGTGCCTGAGAACTGGATTGGTTCTTTCCCCCCATGAAATTATATAATTAGTAATCTTGAACCTCTATCTGCTGGAATATCTGTTAATTTGCAGAATGTCTGCACACTTTATTGTATCATTTGCTGAAGAAGTCTGATAACATCGTAGGAAAGAATGGACATTCTACTTCCTGTAGTATTCACAAACTGCTCACATTATGTGCTCAGTTGTGCCTGTTCTGCACAGCCCATTCTTGTGAGTGATGTCAAGCTACAGTCCAGGGTTTCTCAAACTGGGGGTCACGATGCCTCAGATGGTCACAAGCTGTTAACCCTGTGCATGATGATGCTTGGGCTGTGGCTGTCGGCCCCAGGCATGGTTGACAGCTGGAGCCCCGCCATGTGCAGGGTTGAGATCTTGATCCCTGCCATGCGTGAGGCTGAGAGCCTGAGTCCCTCCAGCCCAATTCCATCCCCACCCCACTCTGTCTCTAGTCCCACTCCATCTCCAAAGAAAGGGTGCTAAAATAGAAATTTGCCCAGGGCGCCATTTTCCCTAAGGAGGGTCTTGAGACTGAGACAACATTAGCGGGCTTTGTTGTTCAGTAGCTGAGGAGCTACATTAAACTGCAGACCAATCAGATAACTGAGATCAGCAAAAAATAATAATTTAACAGTCTGACACACAGGCAGGAGCAGCACTGGAGGGCTTTGGGGGCCTATAGGTACCCCAAAATTTGCCATAGCCCCCCTGTAACCACCCTCCCAGCACAAAGGTCAAACATTATGCAGAAGTAAGAGTGGCATGGTATGGTATTGCCACCCTTACCTCTACAGTTCTGTGTCACTGCTGGTGGCAGCGCTGCCTTCGGAGCTGGGCACCTGGCCAGCAACTGCTGCTCTTTAGCCACCCAGCTCTGAAGGCAGCACCTGCTGGCAAGGGGGCATTAGTAAGTCAGCTGTGAAAAGTGATATTTGTATGTTTGTTAATATCACTTTTCACTGCCTCCTAGCTAGCTAGAAGTCTGCTGTGAAGTCTGCACTCGTAAATCTCCTATGAAAACATATTGAGAAAGTTTCTTTGTGCCCCCCCAATATTAAACAGTAACTATTAAAAAACCCTTTTCTGCTTATAACAAGAATTTGATAAATGTATAATGTATTTTAGTCTTAATTTAAAAGCTGTGAGAAAAGGTAAATTTTAAATAAGAGGGTTATAAATTTAGCATTTAAAATAGTGTTAAATATATAAAAATGTGTTTTTAATGTATAAAGGGGGGTCACACTCAGAGGGTTGCTCTAAAAAAGGGGTCGCCAATACAAAAAGTTTGAGAGCCGCTGAGCTACACCAGCCGAGTGGATGTGCAGGAGACATTCTGCCTACCAGAAGCAAAATATCACGTTAAGCTCAGCTCCACTCTTGATACACAGGAGAGCACACAAACTGCTACATGCTTTTAAAGGGTGCAGTGCCGGCCTCACATGGTTGATCAGCTCTGCTGGCTAGCCCCAGCGGAGGAACAGCAACATGGTTCCACCTGTTCCCACCCCACATCTTCTTTGGGGCATTTCTGCCACTCTTGGCTGCAACTGATTAGCAGTCCTGAATTCTCCCAAGCTCAGCAGAGGCAATTCTAGCTGGTCTTCAGAGCTGGGCAAATGTAGAAAGGTTCCTTCCTCTCTTCCTGCTCCTGTGTGTGCCTCTGATAAGACTAAATTATCACTAACGCTCTTCCCCAAAACCCTTGTCCCAAAGCTGTATGTAGTTTCATGGGCCCAGCCAACATGCAATTTTCTAACTGAAAGTAATGCCTCAAAAGGAGGGAGTGGAAACACTCATTCAGGATAGTTTTAGGATGAATTATTTTTGTATTCCTGTTAAGGTTTTTTCCCCACTTTGAACTTTAGAGTACAAAAAGCGGGGACCTGCATGAACACTTCTAAGCTTAATTACTAGCTTAGATTTGGTACACTGCCACCAGCCAGAATTTAGTGTCTGGCACACTTTCTGTTCCCCCAAAACCTTCCCTGGGGAACACAGATCCAAACCCCTTGGATCTTAAAACAAGGAGAAATTAACCATCCTCCCTCTTTTCCCCCCAGACTTCCCCTCCGTGCGTTGCCTTGAGAGGCTTCACACTGATCCAAACTCCTTGGATCTTAAAACAAGGAGGAATTAATCATCCCGCCTCCTTTCCCCCCACCAATCCCTGGTGAGTTCAGACCCAATCCCCTTGGATCTTAAAACAAGGAAAATTAGTTAGATTTTTAAAAAGAAAGCTTTTAATTAAAGAAAGAAAAGGTAAAAATTATCTCAGTAAAATCAGGATGGAAAATGCTTTACAGGGTACTCAGATTTATATAGACCAGAGGAAACCCCTCTAGCCTCAGGTTTAGAGTTACAGGAAACAGAGGTAAAAATCCTTCCAGCAAAAAGAAACATTTATAAGTTGAGAAAACAAACATAAGACTAATTCGCCTTGCCTGGCTATTACTTACAGTTTTGAAACATGAGAGACTGATTCAGAAAGATTGGGAGAGCCTGGGTGTACGTCTGGTCCCTCTTAGTCCCAAGAGCGAAAAACGAGCAAAACAAAAAGCACAAACAAAGACTTCCCTCCACCAAGATTTGAAAGTATCTTGTCCCCCTATTGGTCCTCTGGTCAGGTGTCAGCCAAGCTTACTGAACTTCTTAACCCTTTACTGGTAAAAGAGACATTAATCCTTAACCATCTGTTTGACACCTGTATCTGCAATTATAGCTTTGCTAGTGAATCCTCATCTGTGACACAGCCATAAAAATGTGTTGACTTTTGGGAGAGAGAAGATTGGCTCAGCAATGCCAAAGGACTGATTGAATAAAATTAGCCTCAATAAGTCTAGGAGGATAAAGTCAGATGGCTCAGAACTCGCCGGGTCTAAGAGATTCTACATGAAGTACTCCATCTGTGGTTTTATGTTAGGTAAAGATTATGTGCCCAGCTGGGGCCAAGCCAGTTTGCTGTGTTCTTCCAGTAAGTCTTTTTCTCAGTCAACTGAGAATGTAATCCTGCTTTCCATTTCAGAACCCAGCCGGTGCCTTGGGAATATCTGAGGCTTGATTTCACTGGATTATTGTGAGCTGATTTCAAGAGAATTCTTATATCATAGTTTTTTTGATGTTTTTCCCAAGGGGGCAAAAGTCTTTCCACACAGATGGCTATAACTGGTGGCTGGCAGTCAACCGACGGATGAAATTTTCCTCTGGCACCATGCAGTAAAGCATGCTTGGCCATGTGATTATGGCAAACCATTCTTTAGCTTTTGTTTTTAAAAGGCTACCAGGGATGCTGTCAGCACAGTGTCATGTGAACCTCTGCTTATCATCCTTTGTCTAACTGGACTAAGTAGGTTAATTGCATGGTAGAGGTAGCTCGCCAAGTGTAGCTGGGTTAATATCTATAGGATAAACACTTACCAAGAATTACTCCTTTGAGTTTTCAAATGGCTTTCTGTGGAAGCACTATGCTTCATCCAAGAAGCCTAGTAGGGCTGCTGTTTGAGATATGCAGGGTCCAATGTGTACAAATTACCTGCTTTTGCTGTTGGGTGGCAATAAAACAAACCCTATCTGAATAGTCAAACAAATATCTGCTCCTTTATTTGTTTTAAAGATTCAAGTGAATAAACTGATTAGTTCAAAACCTGTCCTATAATATTAGACCATACAAGAAAAAAGGGATCCTAGAGGAAACTTAAAAACAGTGCTGTACATTTAAGCCAGTTAAAAGGAAGTGTTTCTTTACACAACATATTCTACTTTGCGTGTGCATGGACTTTGCTGCTGCGTGAAGTTTTTGAGACAAATAGTGTTGCAGGACTTGAAAACTGCCTTTCCATAACCCTTGCATCTATATAAGTTTAGGATAATGTTAAATGTATAAGTAGACTTGGCGAGCTGGTCAATCTACCAGTCAGATAATATCAACTGACTGCCTATTTGACCATGATCAGATGCCAAATATTCTAGCGAGAATGCTCTGATGTAAGTGGCACCTACCTTTTTTGTTGCATCATGTTGCCATTCTTTCATTTTTTAGAACTTAATCACCTTTCACACTTTTCTGAGTAAAAATAACTCAATTCAGTAACTTTTTTGTAATTGGGTATACACATCTGTCAAAGGTGAAGCCTGTTGGAGATGATAAAGTCTTACTCTTTGTTACAGTTCTAATAAATTAGTACTTTGAAATATTTGACAATTTTTGACTTTGTTTGACCAATATTTGAGAGGCAAAATGACAAGTTGTTTTTGAACTGGTCAAATGTCCAACCCTAGAATAAGCTTTCATATGCCAGAGAGTGAGATGAGTTTATAAGGGGACTGAGGGTATATGAACAGAAAGGAATTTCCCACATCATGCATTTAGAGTTTTTTTTTTTTTTTTTTTTTTAGCATAATCTATATATGGAGTGGCACATCGAGCTACAGTGGACCATTTGATTTGGTATCCACAATTTTTCTCTTTCCACTTCTTACAGAATATTTAGAATGCGCCCTCTTATAGCTATTGATTTATGAGCCTGTGCATAAACCTTCCCAGTGTAAGCTTTTTCCTTGGCTAGTCAGTGTAGATTTCTTAGCCTATTGCTTCGTGGTGGCATGATCTGTTAGAAAAAGTTTTGCTAACGCTTACATTAACATTCTCTCTTTCTACACTCCTTGCTTATTGTTTCCTTCAGAGTTCATTAAATAATAAGGGTTCAATCATCAGCTATGTGAGAATGAACTCGGCACAAATAAAGGAAGAGGAAAAAGTTGAGATGACTGTTTGGCATCTTTATACCATCTTCTTCCCCAATACTGGGACTGCCCAAGGGCCATTTTTCCCCCTCCAGTCTAACTTAAAGCTGCCTCAGTTATACCAGCTTGTAATGAACCCTAGTGGCCAACGACACTGGACAGGGCTTACCAAAGTGCAGTGCAGTCCTCGGCCAACCCCGTTTCTTTCTTCCCATCACTGGTATTCTCCTACACTTGCCAAGGGAGATATTTCCCTGCACTTTGTGAACACTACTCACAGTCACAAAATAGTGCATGGAGAATGGGACTATGTCCATGACCCTCTCCCCAGACACCAAAACTTGACTAGCCTCCCTCATTATGTTCACAAGTGAGCAGCCCTCCAATTGTGGTTGCCCCCATGTATTCCAGGGCTGGGAATGGGCTCCCCGGTCCCTCTCTGTCTTCTGGCATTTCCATGCAAGGCTACTATAACTGGCACAAGATGTATTCTAGATATTGGAAAATAATGACAAGATACTAGACTCTGAAAAGTGAGAAAAGTTACTTCACCGAGAAATATACATGTACATTTCATACACGTGATTGTAGCTATGAATTACCTGATATGCTGAATTCCTGTATATGACATAAATGAAGGCCTCTGAAGGAAGGATCTAGTCTATAGAGTGAATAACACATCTGTGGGAAACACATCTAAAGAGCTGTTTAAGTGGTAGTATGCGAAGAGTGCAAAGGGCAGGATGAAATTATGTTATATGGCAGTTCCATTGTGCTACTCCTGTGATCTGGAAAATGATGCAGCATGAGTACTGTAACTATTGCCTCATGAGACACAGCGCTACCATGATATGCCTCACTGTCACCAACTTGAGGACATGGAATCCCAGGTTGCCTCACATGGGATAAACATAAACTGAGGCCTGAATATGGCCCAGCTTTTTGCAGTCATCTCTCCTAGACACTGAATCATCTAAGTCCCTGGTAGTGCAGTTGTGAGAGAGATTGTCCCAGTGGTAATCTAAAGCTCCACATGTTTTCCATAGCAATATAATGGCTAATTTCTGTCCTTAAGGGTTTGTAGAGGTGCGGACTCACTGCTGCGGTGCCTCCTGCTGGTGACTTCCGGGAGTTAGCTCATTCCAGCTCCGGAGCGCCCTCTGCAGGCCAGTGATCTGCCTGTCCTCTGGCCCCATGTCCCTCCCGACCCTAGTGCCCTTTTACTGGGGTGCTGCCCCTGGCAGTAACCCCTCACTCTTAGGGTCTCCCCTCCCGGGGAATTCCCAGCACTATTCCCACCATCGCCTCAGTATAAGGCTACTGCCAGTCATCATCTAGCCCCACGCCTGGGGCAATTGCAGTATCAGCCTACTCATCACTGGCAAGGTTGGGTTTGGACCTGCTGCCTTGGCCTACCCCTGGGCTGCCCTCTGCAACCCCAGTACCCCTTGGCCTTCTGCTAGGCCACAGCCTGGGGCTTTCCAGGCTGGAGTTCCCCACTCATTGCCTTTCCCCAGCCCTGCTCCACTCAGGTACCCGGTCTCTAGCTCTCTGCAGCCAGGCCCTTCTCTCTCTGTGTGTCTGCCCCTGGCTTCCCTGCCTTTATAGGGCCAGCTGAGGCCTGATTAGGGTGTGGCCCAGCTGTGGCTGCTTCCCCAATCAGCCTAGTTGCTTTCCCCTGCCACAGCCCTCTCCCAGGGCTGTCTTTAAACCCTTCCAGGCAGGAGTGGGGGGCTACCCCGCTACAGGCCTGATTCAAAACACAATGACACCAATGAGAGACTTTCCATTGATTTCAGGGGGCGTTGGATCAGGCCCTTAATGGGTTATCTTCATTAAAGCTGACTTTAATATAAGTAAATCATTGCTTATACAGATTTCATTAATCAAACACAAAACTCGCCTTTGCTATATTGGGTAGACATAACACAAAGATGTTGAAATTAACCACATAAAATAATTATTCTGTATTTTTCTTTTTTGCAAATCTTTATTTGGCCTTCAACAGAAAAAAGCTAATTTGGAAAACCTGTCTCAGCCACAGATTTATATTTCATTTTACAGTGTACTCTTGCAGCTACTAGCATTTGTTAAGATAGCCTTTAAAAACTATGCAACCGGGACTTCCGCCCTAATTTTGCAGACATATTCGTATCCTTCCCATCTAGAGTGACACAGCGAGACTGACATGACATATTGAAATTGCTGAAGTGTAGAGGAAAGATAACCTACATTTGCTTTCCATGTCAATCAGCATGAACAAAGCAAACATTCTCCATGTAAAAAACACCAGTGCTTTCTCTGGTCACTTAATAATATGCTGATTTAGGGGTAGAACTGGAAGACGTTTTAGTCAAACTACTAATTTTGTTTTATTTTTTTCTTCTATCATTAAAAAGTGACTTCTTTAGACATTACCAGGGCAGAATTTTGAATAATCACTCATTATAACTCATGTAAGAATGTGGCAGAGTGGCAACCAGCTGAATTTAGTATGGGACTGCTTTCACAGTTGTCCCATTTTAGTCCTTACTGTAACTACTCCTGTTGATGAGGAATATTTGCATGAATAAAGACTGCTCACATGACTAAAGGTTTGAAGGACAGGACCACTACATTTATTTTGTATAAGATGTCTTGTCCATTATGCCAGAGAAAACTGGGAGGCAGTTCTTTCAGCTAAGGGTCTGATTCTGCAATGAGCCTGTAAAAATGTATACACCTCAATAGGACTACTCACAGTGCATTGAGTTAAGCATGCATGTAATTCTTTGCCAGATGTGGGTTTAAGATTAAGTCTTTGAGATAGGGTTTAAGATTTTAAGGTCTATTACTCTGTGTTTGTACAGCATGTAGCAGAATAGGGCCCAGACTTCATTGGGATCTTTAGATACTACTGTAGTACAAAGTAATACAAAGAATATTGAAGAGTGGAGTTTACCTGAGCCCCACCCTCATGCACAATTTTAGTGACTTGCATATAATATATTCATGTCTGTTAAAGCAAAGTACTAATCTCATGCATCAAAACACCCAAAAAAGCTAAACAAATTTTGCTACCAGATGCATGTGTGTGAATCCCATTGAAATCATATTAATCTGAGGGTAGAGTCTAACACTTGGGACTAAGTATATTTTTAAACTAAATAACTGGTTTTAATGTATAAGATGGAATGTATAGCATGTATAGATTAGAGAGGTTTTCTTGTTGAATTTAAAAGCATTCTTTAATATTATACATATTAAGGGATAATAACTACCTAGCCTTAATTTCTTCATTAGTATAACTGGTAACACATTAAATTTCAGGGTACAAATTCTGTGTAAATACTCCTTTATGTGATAACTGCAGACCATTTAACTCCATGAAAACTACCATAAAGTGGCAGATTAATTACAGCTCATGCCATTACAGGGTAATGACATGATTATTTCTCTTTTCTAAATGCACTCTAAGGTTGCATAATATCTTCTGGAACTATTATGTGTAATTTATTAATAGCACTTTGTTGTATGTACACAAATACTTTCAGGCCTGATTCAGCAAACCTTACTCACATGTGTAGTCTCACTAATTTTAATAGAACTAGATGTGAATAGGGTGACTAGAGAGCAAGTGTGAAAAATCGGGATGGGGGTGGACGGTAATACGTTTCTATGCAAGAAAAAGCCCCCAAAATTGGGACTGTCCTTATAAAATCAGAACATCTGGTCACCCTGCATGTGAATAAAGATTGCTTATTTTAGTAAACGTTGCAGGATTGAGTCCATAAGGTGTATTTTTGAATAATTAATTTCTGTACAATTCCGGAAAGGACATTGTTTCACAAATATTTTCTGTAAAGCAAGCCGGACACTTTGAAGAAGAAACAAACCAAAAATGGGACTCTCATAAACTACTATCTCAGTTCGGAATGGTTCAACGGTTTAATGAGGTTAATTTGTATTAGGTTGAGGGAAATCCTTTATCTACTGTATAGAGGCTTTCGTTTCACATGAATGTGACAGATATTGTACTTACTGCACTGGAACTTAATTATTTGATAGCACAAGGAACAGAAATTCCCCCATTTCCTCTCTAGGAACATTCACGGTATACTTTAGATGGTAAATAGAAACTAGAGGATAGTTGCCCTAGATTTTTAATGTGTTGAAGAGGCAGAGTAGCCTTTTTCTGGAAAGTTTTATTTTTCTACCTCCAAAAATGGAAACAGTTTTACTAAACGGTCTCTGAAATGCTATAATTGTCATTTGGTTATTTTTTGCTCTAATCTGGTCTTCACATATCACAGCATCTTTTGACATGCTTTTCTTTGCTATTCACAAATGTAAATGATGGTTTCATTTAATTAGATTACTTTGGCATAAACGCCTTGGAAAATGCTCCATTTTCTCTCTGACTACAAAGTAAAAAAATTAGCTGTCTTGAAAAGTTTTTGTTTCAGCAGTTATTTTTTTCCTCAAAGCATTATACAACAACCTAAATCCACTAACTAGCTTGCATTTAAGATGACTATTTGTGCATGTAGGTGATGTTTTATTTCTGCTTAGAAGGTGTAATATGGAATCTCTAGAGAGCCAGTCAAGGAGTATAAAACGGTTAAACAGGAGAGCATAGAAGCAAACAAAATTTCAGAATCAATGAGACAAATCAGAATACAAATAAGGACTGAAATCTAATAGAGAGAAAAATAAGCAGGAACAAATTAACAACCTGACACTAAATTTACTTTCTTTTATAGCTTCAGTGTCAGGTTTGTTATATGACTCTGATGTCACCTCAGTTAATTGAATTTGTGTTAGTGTGTGTGTGGGTTTGAAATGCATAATTGCCCATTATAATAAAAATGAATGTAACTTTTCAGAACAGGTATGTGTGTCTGTTCTATGTTCATGCTACCTATTATATATAAGAAATATAGTGTATAAGTAATTTATTTTACTGTATATACAAGTAAAGATGCTCTGTTTTCTATCAAACATACAAAAGATTAGTTGAGAAAAATGTATGTAATTCTTTGAGTCAACATGTTAACATGCAATGTTAACCCATGTAAAATAATTTTCACTGTGATTACTTTGTACCAATGGGCCTAAAAATATCTGCTTAAAAAATCTCATGGGTATTGGGATAACATACCTCACTAACTTCCTACAAAAGTTCAGGTAGATAGCATGAGCAGCATCCCTCTTTCTCAATTTTATTAGCAATAGTTAAAGCTTTTAAAACATAGAAAAACATTTACTCGTTCAATTTTTCAAAAGGTGGAACCTCTTTTGAATTTATCACCTGATATGTCACCTTTCATAATCTGTGTGGCTGTGGTTTGATCAGTCACATTGCGCTATATCATTTCAGCTGTAACACTGTACAACCTGACTCTGTACAATGTGATGCTAAAACTGAAATGTGTAGAGAGTAATTACAATGATCACAAGCTATTTGACTGGCTTTGTTCTAATGAAAAATATGTCATAGCTTGAATATAATGTTCTAAGCAGTAGCTTCCATTTTGGTAACTAAGAGCCAGACTGTAGGCTACCCCTCTATGGCTGTGCATCGACAAGGGTGGCAATTAAGTGGTTGCACAGTTTACAATAGCTGTCCTTGCACTCTTGGGAGGGGAGGAATTTGCTTGTTCCTGCTCCCTGTTCTTTCAAGAAGAAAGACTCTGAAAAGGGGTCAAAGAAGAAGTGTGGTTACGGACCTGCTTTCGCTTCTCTCCACCATTGCTCCAGAGAGTGGAATCGGCTCACTGAGGAGAGCATCTGCTTTGTCTTTATGGGTAGTACAATCTCTTTAGTGTTCACCTTGGGTTACTGTGGCTTGGCAATGGCCCTAAGTTAAGGGCGGAAGCTTAAATTCATAGTCTAGTTTTAAGAATATAGGCTGCTGGCCAGAGAGGGCAGCGTGCTTTAGAACGGTTATAGGTTCCCCATACACTGTAGCATGTGAAGAAAAAGCAAAGTCAAAGCTGCTTGTAAAAGGGCCCAGTCCTACATGGCAAGTCTCCCATTAGAGCCCCAAGTTTTGTATTTGTTTGCTTTGCCAATTCAGGTCACCTTCTGCCAACATACCAACTTTTGGAATTTGGGTAGGAAGGGGATGACAGAGTCCGTATTCTTGATAAAATTGCATAAAATATTTTGCACTTGCTACTTCTCCGGTGCCCCCTCCATGTGATTCAAATAGAGCTATCCATGGCTGGGGCAGTGTAGACCTGAGGAAAGGAATATTTTCTAGCAGTCTCCTCAAGGTAACATCTCACAATCTCATTTGGGTACAATATAAGTCCTGTGTATAGACAGTGACTCTCTGGTGCTTTCACAGTGGTTTTATGATCTGTCGGTGATCTTCCCTACAATTTCTAGCAGCCACTGGTTCAGCTTGCAGTCTCAGCAAGCTATGATGAAATGAAAATGATGCAATAATTAGTTACTATACCTTAAATAGTTAACCTTTCCTCCAGGCAGATCTTCTCCTGGGACGGCCCTAGCCTCAGAGCTGAAGTAGTTCCTGTGTCTGGTTAGCTGATCCTGAAATGAGAGAATGGATAGTGTGTCCAAGTAGTCATTGATCCACTGCTCCCCAACCCTGCTTTGCACTGTGAAGCAGGGAGCTCCATGACATGATGGAGGATCATATTCCATCCGTAGGGTTCCCAAATCCTGCCACATCTTCTTAGTGGAGCTGTACTAGTTGACTAATTAAATGAAAAAAAACAAAAAACAAAGAAAAAACGGGACATTTCAAGTGTCTTAAAGGAAGATCCTGGGACATCATATAAAAAACTGGATCTGTCTGGGGACATGTGGTCATCTTACATTTATAATGTATGCATTCCAAAGTATATATTCATGCGGCTATTTTAATGTTGAAGCACTTTTTTTTCTGAGTGTTACCCTAAGAAAATATATTATATTATTAGGTTTATATGGAGATGCAGGTGCCTATGTTATTCTGAAAAATCTATATTTATTTTCTATGATGACTTTTCAGTGCCTCTACATTTTGTTCCACTGAAATGGTGCAATGTGCATTCTTCTCCAATTGTTCTTATTTCCTGTCCGAGATAGTTATGCTGTGTTTAGAAAAGAAATCAGCTTTGCACTACAGAGTTGGTGTTATCCTAACTGTGTGTATTGCAGATCCCTTTATAGAACTAAATGTAACATATTTTTAATAAAAACAAATGCTGTACCATGCTACCGAGCAATGTTATCACCATCATCACCTTCTTCTTTTTGTTTGCACAGCTCACCATGTTAAAACTGGAACCTGTGAGGTGGTGGCTCTTCACAGATGTTGTAATAAGAACAAGATAGAAGAAAGGTCACAGACAGTCAAGTGCTCCTGCTTTCCTGGGCAGGTAGCAGGTACCACCCGAGCAGCTCCTTCTTGTGTTGATGGTGCGACGACTTCTCTTACTTCATTTTCTTGTATTTTTGCTAGTGGGTTCTGTAACGTTTAGTGTCAAAACTAGGGATATTTCTTTTAAACCGAGCAGTGTTTAAAAGTGTTAGAAAGGATTCCGAGGTTTGAAGGGCGGCTCCAAGATAAATGGGAGAGGATAAGAAAAATGAATTATTTGCTATTACTTTATGGAAACACTATGTGAAATCATTAGATGACAGTGAAACAGACCTCTTGAGAATCAAAATGTGATCTAAATAACAGAGTGCTCTTAGTGTTGTATCAAGTTAATTTAATTAAAAAGTGTTTATGCATAAGTTACATCAGCATATTATTTTCATATGCTGCAGTCTCATACTTTATTTATCTGTTACTTTGCCACAAATCAAGGAAAAACAAACAAGCAGAGAACAGTTTGCTTGTTTTTAGGCTTTTTAGACCAATGTTGTTTTTGCTATCCATAGTGCGATCTTAGTATTGCAAACAAAACTGGCATAAAATAGGTTTTATTTGGGAAAATATTGGCTCAATTTGCACTACTCTGTCTCTGAAAAAGGATGAATTTACATGAATTATCTTTTCTGTGTTTGCTGTCATAGAAGCTGTAAGTATGTTATCTTCCAGGAATACATTTAATCTTACCTTGAAAGTGCAGAACTTCAAACACAATACATTAACTCAAAAGAAGAGATTATGCCAAAAACTTAGACATCTGACCAGGAAAAAAGAATTGGTGATTGAAAAGGATTGCTGTGAAATTTGTTCTTGAAGCAAAATAAATTTAAACAAATGTAACAAACGTAAAAACAAAATAGTAATAACTAATAATTAAGAAGAGATGCTGGTGCCAAATTCATGCAGTGCCCTTTACAAATAGTCTTATTTATTTAGGAAGATTCTGACTTGCAGTGTAGCTGTTGTTCAATATACTTTTTTCTAAAAATGTCGTGGAGAATAAAATTGATGCTACCAAATAATGGGGATGTAAAGTGGCCATTTACTGAACGTGTAAATGTGTATGTTTTCTCCTCTCATAGCTTCAATAGTGGAACAGAAATGGTGGTGCCACATGCAACCATGTCTTGAAGGGGAGGAATGTAAAGTTCTTCCAGATCGGAAAGGATGGAGCTGTTCCTCTGGAAATAAAGTGAAAACAACTAGGGTAGGTATAGTACCAGCATCACTTGTTATCAACAGAAAACTAACACACAGGCCCTAAGTAAACACTCAAAAGAAAAGAGCATAGAAGAGTAATGAGCTGTGGGTAGAGTGTTTTATTGAGGTTGGATTTCCTGACTCTGTACGCTTCTATAAGCATACTTTGCAGTTGATTGATCATAGCGTGCACTGTTCCTGTCATTTTCAGGTTGGGCATTGCAGGGAAGAGAATAACCCCCCTTTTCAGCTGCTGCTGCTAATAATTTATATTTTATTTGGTCTGTTTGTCTCTCTATGACTGGTTGCAAAAAAAAAAAAAGCACACCCTGCAAATCTCCTTGCAGTGTTCCAAATCAGTGTTCCAAATCCTATTGATTTGCAAGGTATAAAATAAATGCACTTTTGTCAATTGCTTGGAATTATCATATTTCTACTGTGGCAAATTGCCGGTACTGTTCTCTGGGTCTC
>NC_133769.1:63976570-63981380 GCF_003597395.2 Chelonoidis abingdonii | reverse complement strand
AGGGAGTTGCAGCGCTGGATGTTCCTTGCAGGTGTGGACAGTTACTAAGTTGCAGTGCTGTTAACCCACCACCAGCGCTGCAACTCTCCAGTGTAGCCATGGCCTCAGTGAAAGGAAAAATTCTGAAATGTTTGAACCAGTAAAGTCCATATTCAGAGAAAAATAATAAGAGTCAGCAAATAATCAGTATTAAGAGAACAAGTATAATAAGCTTTTATTATTGTCAAATGAAGTAGCCCATATGTGATGGTCATGTATAACATAAAAGCAGCAGGAGCCAAAGGGAGCTAGCAAGTTTGTGTGATTAAACACACAGCAACTTCTGCGGAAGCCTTGCTAAAAGCAATATAATGCATTAAGTCTCAATTCATCTCTAAACACTGGGTCAAATTTTCCTCTTCAATAATACATGTGAAAATCATAGGTAGATTGTAGCCTCATAAACACTTGCAAAGCAACCCTCTTCCACAAAGGTATTTGATTTCAAAACAGCACCTGGATTTCCAGACCCTAGGATGGAAGTAATGGAGTATTATGTTAGGGAATGGAGGCAGCCTCTGGAGGGAGGTGAGTTTTTTGCCCGATTCCGGTAACACAGATGGTTGTGGTATTTGTCACTAGGGAAAGGATGCCGGTGAATAATGGGAGAAGACTAATTGATTTTTCTAAAATGTGACTTGGTTGAAGTGTTGTATGTTGTTCAGATATGCAGATATCTAAGAAGAATATGCATGAATAATAAATTAGGAATAGCAGGAATATTCTGGTACTTAGAATTCAAATCTTAAGGATATTCAGGTAGATAGTATTTACACTAAGAATATAGAAATAGGCATTATGGAATTATGTTGTAATGGAATCACAGTCCCTACAATGTCAGGATACGGCTAACAGATGAGAGGGCTAATGAGTTAATAAGGATTAATCAGAGAGAAGCAGTACATGTGGAGAGGAAGAGTTTAGGGGTCTGAACTTACCTCTGATTAACATTTTTTACTCTGTTCGAGTTTATATTTGGAAGGGTGGAATTTCTGCCTTTGTATTTAGAGATGTCTGAGGAGAAAATTGCTATTCTGGCTAAAATAATGATTTATTTTTAGGCAGAGATATTGTAGTGTATGCCTGCCTAGGCAATGCACTGGAACTAGACAGGATATTTAGAAATAGATTATTAAGGCTATGAAATAAAGATAGCTCAGAGATTTTCCAGAGACGACATAGGGTCCAGGATGCAGTTCTAGATACAGATGGTTGACATTTTTTTTACATGAAGTTTTCATTTTATTTGTTTTCACTTTTTTCCTATTTGTTGACAAAAAAGAGAGAGATTTTTTTCAAAACAATAAACATTTGCATTTCATTTTGAAATATTTTGTTTATAATTTTTTGTCTCCCCTTCCTTTTTCTCAACTTTTTAATTTTTTTCCACTGGAAAGGAAGAAAAAAAACAAACAAGGAAACAACAATGCCTGTCACCTTTCAACACTTTAAAAGAAAACAATCCAATCCCCCCACAGGGGGGGAAGGGAAGGGGAGAGAGAGATGTGAAAATGAGAGGGTGAGAATTTCCCCTCTAGTCAGAAAACCAAAAAATGTATTTGAATAATTTTTTTTGGTTAAAATTTTTCATTTTCAATGAAACCCCATTTTCCAAGACAAAAGCTTTAGCTGAAAAAAACTTTTTGACTAGCTTTAGTTAGTTAATCTGACAAAGATAATCAGCGAGAGGCAAGAGTGTTGTCTTACAGTTGGAGAGAGGTGTCTTTGAATTGATTTTGAGTGCTTGGAGTTAAAAAAAAAAAAAAAGAGAGAGAGAGCTTTTAAGAAGGACCAGGGGACTTCTAGTGTTCATGAGACTTACAGAGACTTTGGCAGGGGACAACTTCATCAAATATGTGAGCACAGGGGTAGGACTACTAGAAGAGTCATTGTTAGCCAGAGGCACACTTAATATGGTATAATTATGTTAGAGTGAGTTTGTTTCCTCTATCACTCAGAAAGTATTAAGGACACATTTGTGTTCACTATTATTTCTTGTGTTTTCTGATGTATCATGTTCCTTATTTTATTTCATAAGTACTTTGGATTTTCCTCCCTCTCCATTTCTTTCCTTCTTCCTTAGATTTTGCTCTGAGTGGATATAATAAAATTCCTCTTTTTGTTTCATCCGATTATTGTGACCTATTCCATTTGGCTAAAAGTGAGTAAGAAGTTATTGAACAATAAGGGAGATCAAGATGTTTCCATTCTGCCATAAAGAACTGGAAATGGAAAAGACTAGGTGTGGTACCATTAGGTATTTTTCCAAGGAACTGCATTGGGAAGGATGGTTTCTACTACCAAGATGTCCCTGAGAAACTAAGGTTATCAATAACTTTTCATTATTTTGCAAAGATATACCTAATTTTAAAAAGGGAAATATGAGTGTACAGATGCATGCTGATGCACAATTGCACAGAGAATGAGATGCACGTGCCTTATCTTCATTCTTGTGCACATCTGAAGATTTTTTTATTAGGTCTGGGTCAAAATTAAAACCATGGATCTGAACACCCAGAACTTCAGGGGGATTTGAATTCTGAACTCATGTATTAATGGGCTGTATCAGAACCCTTGTACTATAGGATGTTCCAGATCTCTATCTGAGTGCAAATTATGCATTTGCACTGTGCTGTGGCTTTTTGATGTGTGTATTTTTTCAGCATGTAAAAATAAGTGAAGATTGGGAAGAAATTCAAAATAGTCACATAGAATCATAGAACTAGAAGGGACTTTGAGAGGTCATCTTGTCCAGTCCCCTGCACTCATGGCAGAACTAAGTATTATCTGGACTATTCCTAGGTGTTTGTCTAACCTGCTCTTAAAAATTTCCAATGATGGAGATTCCACAACCTCCCTAGGCAATTTATTCCAGTGCTTAACCACCCTGACAGGAAGATTTTCCTAATGTCTAAACCTCCTTTGCTGGAATTTAAACCCATTGCTTCTTGTCCTATCCTCAGATGTTAACAAGAACAATTCTTCTCCTTCCTCCTTGTAATAACCTTTTATGTACTTGAAAACTGTTATCATGTCCCCTCTCAGTCTTCTCTTTTCCAGACTAAACAAACTCGGTTTTTTCAATCTTCCCTCATAGGTCATGTTTTCTCGACCTTTAATCATTTTTGTTGCTCTTCTCTGGACTTTCTCCAATTTGTCCACATCCTTCCTGAAATGTGGCACCCAAAACTGGACACAATATTCCAGTTGAGGCCTAATCAGTGTGAAGTAGAGCTGAAGAATTACCATACTTCTTGTGTCTTGCTTACAACACTCCTGTTAAATCATCCCAGAATGATCACTTTTTTTTGCAACTGCTGACTCATATTTAGCTTGTGATCCACTATGACTCCCCAGATCCCTTTCCGCCATACTCCTTCCTAGGCAGTCATTTCCCATTTTGTATTTGTACAACTGATTGTTCTTTCCTAAGTGGAATATTTTGCATTTGTCCTTATTGAATTTCATTCTATTTACTTCAGACCATTTCTGCAATTTGTCCAGATCATTTTGAATTTTAATGCTATCTTCCAGAGCAAAATTCCAAGAATACCATCCAACGGTAACTTCCAACCACTGTATGTAATTTTGAAAGTGACTTTGTAGGTATGAAATTATGTTGTTTTAAATTTGAAAAGTATCTAAATTCTTTTGTTAAGGCCATATTCTCTGCTGGTGTACCTTGATTCACACCTGCTGAAGATAACCACAATGCTGACATATAATTAGGCTTATTTAATTTGCAAAGTGACTAAAAACAGAGACCCCAGAGTTAAAACCACTATTGACAAGACATATTTGTATATGTAAATCATTTTATTGAAGGAACAAGCATCTGAAATCTGATATTGCATCACAGGAAATGCTCACTCATTCTTAGACAATCATCAAATAAGAGAAGTGAGCAATAAAGTACAGTCATTTTTTCTTGATAAAATATGTAAATGAAGCAATATTTGTATATATGTAGAAATGCATGTATATTAGGTGCAAACTTTTGTAAATGCATAGTCCAATTTTCAGAAGTGCTGAGTGCCCATATCTTATCTTGCAGTGGGAACTGTGAGTGCTTAGTACTCTTAAAATTGGGCTAGTATTCTTTAATAATGTGTGGGGAAAACATACTTCAGGTCACAGAGAAATCAATATTGAATATATTACTACATAACTGTATTCCAAATCAATATCAGAAATCGACTATTATAAAAATCATAAATATTGTAGGGACATAAAGAAATAGCAGTATTACAGGGGGAGAGAGAAATCCATATTGAGCATGTTTATCTACATTCCAAAACAATATTAGAGAGAGCCTGAAGTCAGATATTCATAATTTTCCATGTAATTTAGTTTTGCTTCATGGCATCCAAAGTTTAGGAAAAAAAAATCAAACAACATGTTTGTGGAGGAAGAGAAGACATGGTGTCCAAACTCACCAACTGGCTATACATAAAGCCAAAGGATGGTCAACAGAACCAAACTAGTAAACTAAATAAACACACTTTAGTTATTGTGTATTTAGTGGTGCTGATATTTTTATCTCTGTCTCCCCCTCTCTCACATACAGATGTTGAAATGTTTCTAAATTCATTACAGCAGCTGCTAGAGGCTTGTCAAGTTTTTTTCCCCCACTTTGAACTTTAGGGTACAAAAAGTGGGGACCTTTATGAACACTCTTAAGCTTAATTACTAGCTTAAATCTGGTACGCTGCCACCAGCCAGAATTTAGTGTCTGGCACACTTTCTGTTCCCCCAAAACCTTCCCTGGGGA
>NC_133769.1:63969380-63971412 GCF_003597395.2 Chelonoidis abingdonii | reverse complement strand
AGGTGCTCTAACTGGAGTCAGGTGCTCTAATTGGCCAAAGCTGTTCTAGTTAATCTAAAGCAAACCTTCCTCCCTTGGCAGTGAATAAGGCCCCCTGCTAACACTCTTATGCTGCCTTCTGGCCATGCTGTATCACACTACACAGAAACTGTTGAATATGGTAAGCATTTATTGTGTCATTAAAGAATAATCTTCTGGTTATTGATGTCTTGTAAGAATGAGAATTACTACAAAATTTTGACAGTGGTGCAATATGTTCCCTTTCCCACTGGACACATATTATGTTATTTGTTTAAAATTGCATTAGTAGGAATCCATCTAACATTTTGTTTTACATGATTCTTTGAAAACAAAGTAAACCTGCGCTTTCTAATTGCTTACAGAAGCAAAAGAACAACAAATTACCTAAGATAATACTAAGCATTATATGCTCAGACTTCTAGAAACCACAGCTTCAAATCCCTGCAGATTCAATTCAACTTTTCATTCCTGTGAGGCAAATTAAGGATCCAGCCTGCAAACGCACACACAAGTAAATCTTATGTGAATAGCAATGGTTAAAGTTAGTCACATGAATAATTGTTTGCAGGATTGATTCATAACTGGCTACAATGAACTTTACTCTGTGTATGTGTCTCCTTGAGCCTGTGACACAGAACAAAATATTTCCCCTCCCTTCACTGTACTGTAGTGTCCTATGTATCGACTGGCTATCTCCTGTCTGTCCCAGAGGTGGCTGAATGGTGTCTGTATGTCTGAGTTTGTAAAGGCACTTTGACATTCTTTGGATGAAAGGTACTTCATTAGTGTAAGTTATTCCATTCTTCCTTCTTCAATCCTTTTTCAAAATACTAATCTCTGCTTGAGTACTGCCCCCAGCTAATTGTGTGTATGTATATATGTAAGGTGTGCATGCACACTCACTCTAGATAAGTATTCTGTATGTTGTGTATGTATGGGAGATATATCCAGTTAGAGGAAGATGATTTAACAACAGTAACTAACTGCAAATGGAAAAGAAATTGGGAAAAATGTGACTAGTTCATGTCATTCTCTCTTCTTCTTTTGACATTTGGCTTCTTCCCCCTACCCTCCTACCATATTGTTTTGCTCTATTTACATGTGAATTGTCTACATTAGATAAGATTTCTGGGTAGGGATTATTCTCCTTATATATTGGTAAAGTACCATGCACTATATTTTCCAAATACTGCAGTGTTAGATATAAATGTTGTTGTTCTTTGTACAATAATGTCATTTGGCAATAATTTTAGTAATATAAGCTCATTGTTAGCACTTAACAAACAGTAAGTAATAGGGGGCTGGATCATATTCTTCCGCTTTCCTGCCCCCCCAGGGGTGGGCCCCAGAGACTTTTAAACCACTCTAGAGGTCCCAGGCTCTATTCATCATCATGCTAAGACCTACAGGTCCATTGCAATGGATGCTTCAGCCTCATTTCAACTTGGGGGCAGAACCAGACCTGTTAGTCTGTGGCAGCCGGGTATTTCCTGCCTCTTGAAGTTCCCTCCAGTTTTATCTGCTCAACCAGTGGCTCAGCCAACCCGCCCTCCCCTTCTGCAGAGCTTTTCTGAGGGAAATCTCACACTTTATTTCAAGTTTGCAACTAAGAATTGGCTATCTGGGCTCTGAAGGGTTAATCCTGCCTTTCTATATACATGAAATTGAATATTCAGTATCCTTGATTTTGAGAAGCCTGGAATACCTATGCTGCTATTAAGAGGCTGAATGTCTTCTTTGCCTTAAGAAAGTACCCTGTTAACAACAGTGAGTACTCATCTCTAATGTATGGAGGCTGCAGTGTGTATGTAGCTCTTGTCTATAGTAAAAGGTTCTAAGGGTATGGCTACACTTGGAGGTGTGCAGCGCTGGGAGTTACAGCGGTCTTCATACAGCTGTGTAGGGACAGCGTTGCAGTGTGGCCACACTGACAGCTACCAGCGCTGCAGTGTGGCCACATTTGCAGCATTTGCAGCGCTGTTGGGAGTGGTGCATTGTGGGCAGCTATCCC
>NC_133769.1:63945578-63967214 GCF_003597395.2 Chelonoidis abingdonii | reverse complement strand
AGAGAGAGCTTTTAAGAAGGACCAGGGGACTTCTAGTGTTCATGAGACTTACAGAGACTTTGGCAGGGGACAACTTCATCAAATATGTGAGCACAGGGGTAGGACTACTAGAAGAGTCATTGTTAGCCAGAGGCACACTTAATATGGTATAATTATGTTAGAGTGAGTTTGTTTCCTCTATCACTCAGAAAGTATTAAGGACACATTTGTGTTCACTATTATTTCTTGTGTTTTCTGATGTATCATGTTCCTTATTTTATTTCATAAGTACTTTGGATTTTCCTCCCTCTCCATTTCTTTCCTTCTTCCTTAGATTTTGCTCTGAGTGGATATAATAAAATTCCTCTTTTTGTTTCATCCGATTATTGTGACCTATTCCATTTGGCTAAAAGTGAGTAAGAAGTTATTGAACAATAAGGGAGATCAAGATGTTTCCATTCTGCCATAAAGAACTGGAAATGGAAAAGACTAGGTGTGGTACCATTAGGTATTTTTCCAAGGAACTGCATTGGGAAGGATGGTTTCTACTACCAAGATGTCCCTGAGAAACTAAGGTTATCAATAACTTTTCATTATTTTGCAAAGATATACCTAATTTTAAAAAGGGAAATATGAGTGTACAGATGCATGCTGATGCACAATTGCACAGAGAATGAGATGCACGTGCCTTATCTTCATTCTTGTGCACATCTGAAGATTTTTTTATTAGGTCTGGGTCAAAATTAAAACCATGGATCTGAACACCCAGAACTTCAGGGGGATTTGAATTCTGAACTCATGTATTAATGGGCTGTATCAGAACCCTTGTACTATAGGATGTTCCAGATCTCTATCTGAGTGCAAATTATGCATTTGCACTGTGCTGTGGCTTTTTGATGTGTGTATTTTTTCAGCATGTAAAAATAAGTGAAGATTGGGAAGAAATTCAAAATAGTCACATAGAATCATAGAACTAGAAGGGACTTTGAGAGGTCATCTTGTCCAGTCCCCTGCACTCATGGCAGAACTAAGTATTATCTGGACTATTCCTAGGTGTTTGTCTAACCTGCTCTTAAAAATTTCCAATGATGGAGATTCCACAACCTCCCTAGGCAATTTATTCCAGTGCTTAACCACCCTGACAGGAAGATTTTCCTAATGTCTAAACCTCCTTTGCTGGAATTTAAACCCATTGCTTCTTGTCCTATCCTCAGATGTTAACAAGAACAATTCTTCTCCTTCCTCCTTGTAATAACCTTTTATGTACTTGAAAACTGTTATCATGTCCCCTCTCAGTCTTCTCTTTTCCAGACTAAACAAACTCGGTTTTTTCAATCTTCCCTCATAGGTCATGTTTTCTCGACCTTTAATCATTTTTGTTGCTCTTCTCTGGACTTTCTCCAATTTGTCCACATCCTTCCTGAAATGTGGCACCCAAAACTGGACACAATATTCCAGTTGAGGCCTAATCAGTGTGAAGTAGAGCTGAAGAATTACCATACTTCTTGTGTCTTGCTTACAACACTCCTGTTAAATCATCCCAGAATGATCACTTTTTTTTGCAACTGCTGACTCATATTTAGCTTGTGATCCACTATGACTCCCCAGATCCCTTTCCGCCATACTCCTTCCTAGGCAGTCATTTCCCATTTTGTATTTGTACAACTGATTGTTCTTTCCTAAGTGGAATATTTTGCATTTGTCCTTATTGAATTTCATTCTATTTACTTCAGACCATTTCTGCAATTTGTCCAGATCATTTTGAATTTTAATGCTATCTTCCAGAGCAAAATTCCAAGAATACCATCCAACGGTAACTTCCAACCACTGTATGTAATTTTGAAAGTGACTTTGTAGGTATGAAATTATGTTGTTTTAAATTTGAAAAGTATCTAAATTCTTTTGTTAAGGCCATATTCTCTGCTGGTGTACCTTGATTCACACCTGCTGAAGATAACCACAATGCTGACATATAATTAGGCTTATTTAATTTGCAAAGTGACTAAAAACAGAGACCCCAGAGTTAAAACCACTATTGACAAGACATATTTGTATATGTAAATCATTTTATTGAAGGAACAAGCATCTGAAATCTGATATTGCATCACAGGAAATGCTCACTCATTCTTAGACAATCATCAAATAAGAGAAGTGAGCAATAAAGTACAGTCATTTTTTCTTGATAAAATATGTAAATGAAGCAATATTTGTATATATGTAGAAATGCATGTATATTAGGTGCAAACTTTTGTAAATGCATAGTCCAATTTTCAGAAGTGCTGAGTGCCCATATCTTATCTTGCAGTGGGAACTGTGAGTGCTTAGTACTCTTAAAATTGGGCTAGTATTCTTTAATAATGTGTGGGGAAAACATACTTCAGGTCACAGAGAAATCAATATTGAATATATTACTACATAACTGTATTCCAAATCAATATCAGAAATCGACTATTATAAAAATCATAAATATTGTAGGGACATAAAGAAATAGCAGTATTACAGGGGGAGAGAGAAATCCATATTGAGCATGTTTATCTACATTCCAAAACAATATTAGAGAGAGCCTGAAGTCAGATATTCATAATTTTCCATGTAATTTAGTTTTGCTTCATGGCATCCAAAGTTTAGGAAAAAAAAATCAAACAACATGTTTGTGGAGGAAGAGAAGACATGGTGTCCAAACTCACCAACTGGCTATACATAAAGCCAAAGGATGGTCAACAGAACCAAACTAGTAAACTAAATAAACACACTTTAGTTATTGTGTATTTAGTGGTGCTGATATTTTTATCTCTGTCTCCCCCTCTCTCACATACAGATGTTGAAATGTTTCTAAATTCATTACAGCAGCTGCTAGAGGCTTGTCAAGTTTTTTTCCCCCACTTTGAACTTTAGGGTACAAAAAGTGGGGACCTTTATGAACACTCTTAAGCTTAATTACTAGCTTAAATCTGGTACGCTGCCACCAGCCAGAATTTAGTGTCTGGCACACTTTCTGTTCCCCCAAAACCTTCCCTGGGGAACCCAGACCCAAACCCCTTAGGTCTTAAAACAAGGAGAAATTAACCATCCACCCTCTTTTCCCCCCAGACTTTCCCCTCCCTGGGTTGCCTTGAGAGGCTTCACACTGATCCAAACTCCTTGGATCTTAAAACAAGGAGGAATTAACCATCCCCCTTCCCTTCCCCCCACCAATCCCTGGTGAGTTCATACTCAATCCCTAGGCTTTTAAAACAAGGAAAAATCAATCAGGTTCTTAAAAAGAAAGCTTTTAATTAAATAAATAAATAAAAGGTAAAAATTATCTCTGTAAAATCAGGATGCAAAATGCTTTACAGGGTACTCAGATTCATATAGACTAGAGGGACCCCCCCCCCAGCCTTAGATTAAAAGTTACATTAAACAGAGGTAAAAATCCTTCCAGCAAAAAACATATTTACAAGTTAAGAAAACACACATAAGACTAATCCGCCTTGCCTGGCTATTACTTACAATTTTGAAACATGAAAGACTAATTCAGAAAGATTGGGAAAGCCTGGAATCATGTCCCATCCCTCTCAGTCCCGAGAGTGAACAACCCCCAATACAAAAAGCACAAACAAAGACTTCCCTCCACCAAGATTTCAAAGTATCTTGTCCCCTTATTGGTCCTCCGGTCAGGTGTCAGCCAGGTTTAATGAGCTTCTTAACCTTTTACAGGTAAAAGAGACATTAACCCTTAACCATCTGTTTATGACAAGGCTGCATTAATTTTATTTGTATTTTAATTTATAAAATAATTATCTTTAATAATAAAGCTGATCACAAACTCTCTTAGCACATGGAATAAAAAATACATCAGCTAGATGACTTTACATGTGGACACAATGTTGGCAATTAAAGGAACAGACTCCTCCATCAAAACAGGAAGCACCATGATTTTCCTAACCCCTCGTGTAACACTTCCAAGAATAGTTGAATCCTGCAGTTGGCCCTGTAGTTTGGTATGTTCGAGGTCTGTTCAATCAGTGGAGGAAGTTGGTTTCAGGATCTAGGGCACTTCTCTGCTGTCAGCAACTTCCACTTAAACATTAACTTAAAGCAACTTGGGCAAACCACATTGCATGGAGAGAGGCTGTTTATAAGTAGCAAAGACCCAAATAATCATAGAGCTTATAGGTCAAAACCACAATCTTCAATTGCATCTGGAAAATAGTTGGAAGCCCATGCATATTATGACACATATATTGCCATACGTCTCTTGAGAGAAGCTCTACCAGGGGAGTGGACAAACACATTTTTTGCTCTTTGATGTGTGGAGCCTTAAGTAAAAGATGTGATAATAATCTAATATTGAGGAGACAGGACAGAGAGAACTTTGGTGAGGTCCTCATTCAAAAGGAAAGTTACAGACTCTTAGCCAGAGCTAGATGGCAAAAAGCACCCTTGCCCACTGCTGCTTCATGATTAAGTCAGCTGAGGATCTACGGGTCCCTGAGATTGTATACTTTACTAAAAACAGTAGGGCAAATACTATCTGTTACAAAGACCTCTAAGAGCTCCATCATCTCCTTTGGATGTTTATCCCTGGCAGTCAGCACTTTCTCTGTTTGCTGTGGATTGAGCTTCAGCCAAAATCTTTCCTCCACTCCCCAATCTTAACTACTAATGGGCAAGCTGAAAAACACCCCTATCCAGATCTAATGGAAAACAGATGCATTTGAATATCACTGCAGCTGAAAGCATCTCTCTTTTCCCTAGTGATTAGAACAGGAAAAGTGACTCAGCTGAATCTCATGACACTTCATGCCAGGGAACCTTTGGGGCAGAAAAACAATCACACAACACTTTTCTTTGTGTCCTCTTGGAGATAAAAGAATGGAGCTACTCTAGTCCTACTTCCCCTGTTACTGGCAGGGTCCAAAGCTTTATCCACATTGTAATCGATGAATTCAAATCAGCAGATAGATCTAGGAGAATTAGTTGGGTACCTTGACTTTGTCCAGTATTAGGGGATGATAATCAGATAATGAGACCAGAGCTATGTTGGTACCAAAATCTGGTCTAGTACCATACTGAGTGATGTCCATGAAACCTGAGGACTCCAGTTATTGCCAAAGATTCCTTGCCACAAACTTCTCAAGCATCCTAAAAAATGAAGGCCAGAGCCATGATGATAATTAAACATCAGGAAGTAGCATTAATAGTTCCACAGCTATTACTGCCACAGTCACAACCTCCTTTTTTGCTGCTATCGCCCCCTCTACTATCCTCAGATCCTGGAAGGGAAGAATGATAATGAATAAAAAAAAGCAGTGTGAGAAAGTTGAGAATGAGTCCCCAGATCTGGTAAGAAAAGGAAATTTATCTTGAAACCAAGCCTGAGGTTAGTGAAGCGGCTACGTTAGCTGATGATTTGTCTTCCTGAATCATAACAGATGCATAGGCACTTTAGGCAGCAGCTGAGGGGGAAAAAAACAGAACAAGTATTGCTGTTTGTGCTGCTGCTAAGGTTTGAAAAAAAAAAGCATTGCCCTCCTGCTAGACTATCCCTTCTTTTCCCCCCTCCTCTTCCTTCTTCCAAGTTTTATGGTGGGTTCTAGCTAGAACCCACCATATTTGTGATTAAATGGCTTTGATCTTGAAAAATGGTACATACTGTATACTGTAGTTTAAAGATAGACTACATACTAATGGGATAGTTGCGGTTAATATGGGAACACATATCTCACACTGATTTCCTTTGCCTTTTGCTGTTGCCATTGTTAAATTTGAAATATGTCCAAATACTGACATTGTAAGTCAATAGAGCTTAAAAATGACTCTGTTGTCTGTCATGTAAAATAATTTTAGAAGTTGCTTTCTTCTAAAACTGAACAAGGGGCTTTATTAGAAAAAAGAAAATAGTGTTATCCCTAAAGCTACTCTCTCTGCTTCACTGCAGAGCGCCTACCTAGAATCTTCCCTTTCTGATTATAGAAACAGTACACATATCTTCAGTGTCTAGCAATACTTCGTGGTTCATAAAAAGGATGTGATCAAAACACAATTATGTGCATATACTGTAGCAAAATATTAGACACAGAAAAGAGCGATTACTCTTTATTATAGTATTATTGTCGGAGAGTTTCTTTCAGAGCCTATGGGCAATCCATTTTTTTTAAAGAATTTTTTTTTTGTCACCTGAGAAAATGCTTAACAGAACTGTTCCTGGCACCCCCGTATCTCATAGTTAAAACTGCAGTATACACCAGGTACAGTTTTTTTCAACATTAAATGTATTTCATGAAAAATATATAAATCCTCATGTTGTAAACTGCCAGTAATGGAGATAGGGTGGAACGTTCCCTGTGTGCAGGTTAGATTCTGGTACTAGCCATTGTCAGTGACAGAATGTTGGATTGATCTGCTATAACACTTTCTTTGTGGCAAAGAAAACTGAGCCCATCGTACAACAGGAAGCACTAGGAAGTTGGCTGCAAGAAATACTGTTTTCTTACACATGTTGCCTACCCCCCTCTTATTTTATTCAAGTACAGCCCCTACTGTGGAACCACCAGCCTTCCCTGGTTATCGAAGTAACTGAAAACCCTTAAAATAGATTCTGTGCACATCGTTGTATGTAATGCAGGGATCGACAACCTTTGGCACACGGCCCGTAAGAAAAATCCACTGGAGGGCCCGGATGGTTTGTTTACCTGCAGCGGCTGTAGGTCCGGCGATGACAGCTCCCACTGGCTGACGTTTGCCGTTCCAGGCCAATGGGGGCTTCAGGAAGCAGCATGGGCTGAGGGACGTGCTAGCCACTGCTTCCGGCAACCCCATTGGCCTGGAACGGCGAACCGCGGCCAGTGGGAGCAGCGATCGGCTGAACCTGCAGATGCTGCAGGTAAACAAACCATCCTGGCCGCCAGCGGATTTCCCTGATGGGCCGCATGCCAAAGGTTGCCAGTCCCTGATGTAATGGATGGTATCTAAGTTACTATGCATTGGGTGTATCCACTTCCCCCTTACTTACAATACTTAATTTATTTCAGGCCAATTTGGGCCTAGAGCTTGTTGTTATTTATCTATTTATATAGCACCAATTGTATATAAAGCTTAGAAAAAACATAATTGCCTCACAGAGCTTACAATATAAGTTAAGCCAAAGCAAGATAAATGATAATCACAGACACAGGTAGGACAAGATAAAGGGGAAGCAGGCAGTGGGGTTGCTTGTTTTAATCTATATTCTTATCTAGTTGGTTCTGTTGGTTTTTGTTCTTCTGTTTGTCTCAATACTTGCTTGTATGGTGTTTTTTGGAATTGGCTGGCTTGAGGGCATGCAGAGATGCATACTTCATTACAGAGTGTGGACTGAGCATTCACACTAGCACTTTGGCTCTGCACTTCTTTCAGCAGGACTGAGTCCATAGGCAGCCCATCTTCATTACTTAAATGTGCAACATCTAGAATCTAAATCATGTACATAATTAAATGCAAAACCCTTTGTTGATACAACTGAATACCAAAAACTACAGAAATGCAAAATGTAAGGTTCCATTGGCTACATTAGTTCAGCCACATTGCACATACTGGGTCTGATTTCCAACCTGGCCTTAAATTCCATTGCACATCTGTTTTGTACATCAGTTATTTAGGTCACTTTAGACATTTACTTGATCTTTAGGTGGCACAAGTACATAGGATCTGATCTTCAGTCCAGTGAAATCAATGGAACAATTCCCAGGGACTTCAATGTGCTTTGGATCAGGCTAGGGTCGCAAGGCATCCCTTTTCAACCAGAACACCTGGTTGAAAAGGGATCCTGGCAGCTCCAGTCAGCATAGCTGATCAGGCCATTAAAAGTCTGGTTGGTCACCCGCAGTGCGGAAGGCAGGGTGCCTGCCTAGCACTGTGCGGATTCCGTGAAGCAGCTGGCATCTCCCTTTGGCTCATAGGTATAGGGGTGGCCACAAACGCTCCGCATGCTGCCCGTGTCCTGAGTCCTGGCTCCACAGCTCCCACTGGCTGGGAACCGTGGCCAATGGGAGCTGCAGGGTCAGTGCCTGCAGGCAGCGGCAGTGGCAGAGCCACTTGTCCGCGCCTCTGCCTAGAATCAGAGGGAGATGCCAGCTGTTTCCCGGGAGCTGCCTGAAGTAAATGCCACCAGGCCGGAGCCCACATCCCAGACTCCTCCCATGCCCCAAACCCCTGCTCCAGGCCTGAGCCCTCTCCTGCACTCAGACTGCCTCCTGGAGCCCCATCCCACACTCTGAACCCCTTTGCCCCAGCCCGGAGCCCCCTCTGGCACCCCAAACCCCTTATCCCTGTCCCTAGCCCAGAGCCCCCTCCTGCATCCTGAACGCCTCATTTATGGCCCCATCCTGGAGCCTGCACTCCCAGCCCAGAGCCTGTACCTTCTCTCACACCCCAACCCTCTGCCCCCAGCCTGGAGTCCCCTCCTACACCCTGAATCCCTCATTTCTGGCCCCACCCCGGAGCCCATATCCCCAGCCAAAACCCTCACTCTCTCCTGCATTCCAACTCCCTACCCCAGCCTGGAGCCCCCTCCCACACTCCAAACCCCTTGGCTCCAACTTCCAGCCCAGAGGTGCCACCTGCACCCAAACCCCTAATCTTCAGTCCCACCCCAGAGCCCATACACCCAGCTGGAGCCCTCGCCCTTGCCCTCACCCTCTCCCACACCCCAACCACCTGTCCCAGCCTGATGAAAACAAGTGAGTGAGTGGAGTGTGGGGAAAAGTGAGCCATGAAGGGATGGGGGATGTAGTGAGCAGGGGGCAGGGCCTTGGAGAAGGGACAGGGCAGGGATGGGGCCTCAGGGCAGAGGTGGGGTAGGAACAGGCAAGGGTGTTTGGTTTCCTGCAAACAAATAGTTGGCAACCCTAGATCAGGCATGTACATAACTGTTTCTAAGCATAAGTAAGTTTGAATGTCAGAGCTGCACACACCAAATCTCAATGTTGGATCCCATGGATATACATTTCTAATGTCAAGTTGTGAAACAGAGTAACTCCTCACTTAATGTTGTAGTTACGGTCCTGAAAAATGCGACTTTAAGCAAAATGATATTAAGCGAATCCAATTTCCACATAAGAATGAATGTAAATAAGGGAGATTAGATTCCAGGGATTTTTTTTGCCATACAAAAGGTATTATTTACATTTTAAACAATTTTTAACATGCAATTTAATACAGGTATTAAACAGGCTGGCAGCCCCCCTATCCGCTCCCCTATCCCCCCCCAGCAGCGCTTCCTGCCCACCAGCGGACCCTGAAGATCAGCACCTTCCCTCTGCTCCCTGGTGGCACCTTCCCTCTGCTCCTGGTGGCAATCAGCTGGTTTGTGGCATTCAGGAGTCAGGGGAACGAGGGGGGAGGCTGTGCGCTGTGTCCTCGCTCCTCCCCCCAGCCTCCTGAATGCTGTAAGACAGCTGATTGCTGTGGGCAGGAGGCAGGGAGAGCAGGGGGAGGAGCTGATCCGCTGGGTCCACTGGCGGGCGGGAGGCGGTGAGGGGGGAGCTTATGGGGGGCTGCCAGTGATGGACAAAGCAGGTGACCAAACAATGTTATAGCAGCGCATTGCACAATGTTAAACTAGCATGTTCTGTAACAGAGCAGGGATGTAAGATCGAAACAATGTTAAGCGAAAGGACGTTAAGTGGGGAGTTACTGTAGTGTAGCCTTAGCTAGATTTCCACAAAGGGCAGGAAAGCTTGTTTGAGAAGTAAAGACCACTACAGAAATGTTCCAAAAAGTCCACACAAATGCAGATTACCAATTTCAAATGGATTTCAAAGTTCCCATAGGTGTTGAGGTTACTGAGAGAAAAGGTGAGGAGATAGAACAGCATTAAATGCTTTTTGAGGACAAGGAACCTGTCAACATAACCCTTGAAAGAAGAGGGCTTCTGAACACAGACTGTAGTTATTTTTTGTGAGTGGCTGTTTGGGAGCTGGTTGCTCTGTCTCTTTGTGTTCTGTCCTGTTTGATTTTTGTCCCCACCTGCTTGTCCTGGGATGTGTCCCTTTGGCTACTCTCTTCAAACTTTTTTTTGAGGTGCTTCAATTCATTTTTGTGTGAGCAGAGATACTACAGAAACCTTAAGAGGTTAAATCCTTTGTGAATTATGGCCCCAATCACATTTAAAGCAATATTATATTATTAGTAACAATACATCAGTATCATATTTAAATACATTTTGGAGCGAGGGAAGCCTCTCCTCAGTTAAGGTTGCAGCTATTATACAGGCCTATTTTAGCATCTGTGTAGCTTGAAAATTGCCAGACTTACTCTGAAAACAAAGGAGAATGTTTGTGCAGAAAAAAATATCAAATGGTATTTGAATTATAGGTCATTAATTAGGTCATTTTGTCAAACATTTCTGGCTTCCACATAGTGACGCACCAGTTCTTTAGCCCAGTACAGAAGGGTTTTCTGCCTTTGTCCCACAAGATTCCTCTTGTGATTTTTTTTTTTCCAGTTGCTTGACAGCTCCCCTCACTGGCATGTTTGAAATACTGTACTCACATTTGCAGAGCAATCTTCTGCTTCTGTGGTGAAAAAGGCTGGGTCCAGATAGGGTTTTGGTTCATTCACTGAAGCATTAATGGAAAGCCGGGGATTTCCATACACTACTGGTTTTCTCCAGTACTTCCCTATAGAATGGGTTTAGTGCTAAGCTAAAGAGGTCTCAGCTCCCATTTTCAGCTCCACTTGCATCCTCTCTCCACTTGTTGCAGCAATGCTAGGCAGACCCTTTGTGATGTTTGGTAGTGAAGGAATTGGCTCTTTTAGGATCTCACTGCCAGCTTCTCCTACCTCTTGAGTTACCCAACAGTGAAATGTCAGCCAGGTGCCAAGATCAGGTTAGTTGGAGAAGAAAATGCTTGAAGTGTTGGGACTTACATAGCAGCAGGCTTTTTCTGCCCCTACTATCCAGGTAGAGTTCCTAGCTTGTACAGTAGACCCAAACTGTGCTTTCCATCATTCAGCATTGGTGTTACATCAGTTTTATGCCTATTTAACTGAAATGACATCAGTGTAATACTGACGTAATGAAGTGGAGAATTGGGCCCCATATGTCCAAGATGCATGACTTCCCATGGTCCTGAGTCCTACAGTTCTCACCAGACTGCTCTCTATCCTCTAGCACTATTTACAGAAAACCTCAAGAGTACCACCCTCTCTCATTTCTGTTAGACTTCTCCCCTGGAAACAGATAATAGTTACTAAGAAAAGAAAATTTCAGCCTGTGTCATACTCAGAGGAGTTATTCAGTTCCCCTAAGTCCAGAAGAGGGAGGAGAACTCTACTGCTCTGACTTGGACCAGTCTGAATCTGATGATTCAGGTGCCTTTTCTTGCAGGACAAACAAGATGAGTTGGTGGATCTTGTTCATTAAAGATAATCAACCCTGCCATGCAACTCCCTTCAGTCCAAGACCCCTTCAGGATGAAGCAGAAAAAAGCAGGTTACAGTGCCTTTTATGCATCAGAACTGATGGAAGAGATAGTGGACTTTGAATAGGCCAACCTGGAAAAGAAGAGGTCCATCATCAGTGTCACCCAAAAATGATACCAAGTTCAATTGCGTAAGACCATCAACTCTGTTTTGGTTCCCAAGGTTGATGACTCCTCCTTCCGCCTCAGTCAAGGCCGGTTTCATCATAGGGAAGGCTCAGTTTCTGTGGATGGAACTAGAACTCCAAAGGAAGTTTGAGCTGTCTAAAATGGGCTTTGAATCCTCCTGCATTGCAAAATAAGCATCTAGTAGTCTCAGCTTGCACAGCCTTATCCATCACTCACACTCCACTAGACTCACAGAGTAAGAGATCCTCTAAAGGAAGAATCTAGATAAAGGTAAGAGCTACTGAACTCATCCTGAGTTTTCTGTACTATGCAGCCTGTGATGTTACCAGGTTCTTTGCCAGATCCATCCTCTAACTCATCAAGGCAACAGAATGATTGTCTCAGGTTTGTAGAGATGTATGTGACCTCCAGCACCAATGTTATCAAGACACTCTTCAATGGGGTGAAATTTTTGAGAGAATTGTTTGAGAAAATGATTAAGGATTCTTTAGACCTGGACAAGATCACACCAAATCAATCCTTTTCAAGAGACTCCAGAGTGAGTGGTAAATCCTTGTGCCGCAACTTTTAAGTTTCAGCCATCCAAAACCATTTTTCTTTTTGTCACTCTTGCTCCATCAATGCCAGAAAATATTTTCCAAACCACTACCAGAGAGGGCCCTTCCATGCTGCTTTTCCTGTATGAATGAAGCCTGTTGGCTCAGGAGCTCATCCCTGTAAGAGGAAGATGGAAGAACTTATTTGACCTTGAGCCAATACTTCTTCAGCTAGATGGGCTCTTGAAATAGTTGCAGTAGGACTCCTCAAGATTCCACTCCTCTCTCTGTCCTGTCATCTCCTCTTCCCCAGGGCCTCAAAAAATGACAAGTATCAGAGGGTAGCTGTGTTAATGTGTATCCACAAAAACAATGAGGAGTCCAGTGGCACCTTAAAGACTAATAGATTTATTTGGGCATAAGCTTTTGTGGGTAAAAAAACCCACTTCTTCAGATACAAAATGACAGGCATCTCTGGACAACACAGCAAAACTCATCACCTTAGAGGCCATCATTACTACGCCAGTATTCAAGAAATTTTTTGGTTTCTAGTCAAGATCTTTCACAGTGCAAAAAGAGAACAAAAGGTGTTTTTTTCCTCCAGTCTGGGACTTATCAAGAATGAACCTAGTAGTTTGCAAACCCCAATTCTGGTTGGACACCATCACTAAAGAAGTTGCCTCTCCAGATTTTCTTTGTTCCATTGATTTCAAATAGGCCTATTGTCTTATATGTGTACATCACCAATGCTACCTGCCCTTTGCAATTAGATGACAACATCCAATTTCAGGCAGTGCCTTTTGGCCACTTCTCCTCTCATCAAAACTTTAGAAACTATAGTTACGTTGATTAGCTTGTCTCAGTCAGGAAGACATCCATGTTTACCATTGTTTGGATCATCCTAGGGTCAGAGTGCAGTCATAAGAGGTAGCTGCTTTTTGTACCAGCCAGCAAGATTATCCAGATACTCAAGAACCACAGAATCATAGTCAGTTACAAGAAGAACTCCTTAATTCAGTTTCTGGAACTCATTCACTTCTTCTGGACAAACCTTAGACTGGCCCGTATGCCCACAGGATTGAAAATCTTATCAAGATGTGTGACGAACATCAGAAGTCTGCTCACCAGTGCCTTTCATTACTGGGTATGATGGTGTCCTCTGCAGAGACCAGGCCATCTCTCCTTCTGCAGAATTTTCTCATTGATGGTTGAATTATGAGAACAGAAGTAAGATCATCTGCTCACTCTTCCTTTTGCACTAGAATTGTCGCTTCCCTCATGGATATCCCCTCAACACTTATGTAAGAGTATTTCTCTGACCAGTCCTTGATCACTGAGATGGCAGCTTGTCAGGGTGGGGCGCTCAGATGGGCTCCCACATTATTTAGGACAAATGATCATTCCAGGAATGACATCAGAGCTCTATTTCCAGGAGTTAAGTTGTAAAGAATGTGATATGTAACTATCAGAAACTAAGATAATCCTTTTGGGAAGCAGTAACAAAACATGACAGAAAGACAGTGAGATTTTCTGTCTGCCACTCACATCCTTAAACTTGGTGGGTGGCTATATTATCTTTTTTTTTTTTTTTACATGGGCAATACTGACATGTTTTTTCCTCACTCCCCTCAAATGGCTGAGATGGCTAGGAATATCAGGCAGGAATAAGCAACAGTAATCTTAACAACTCTACTTACTCAGAAATCCATTGTGTGTAACCAACTGTGGATCCTGCTGGTCTTTCACATTCTCAGTTGCCAGGGCCCCTTAGTGCATGCATACACATGCGTGCACACACTGAACTTTCTATTCTCTGAGACCTGGAACCTGCTTGGAACCAGAGCCATATTACATCTCATAGATCTTGGTTCAGAATTACGGGAGGGATGGCATTTTCTAGGAAGTTTCCAAGTAAGAGGAACATGAGGGAATATGGAGAAATTTGTATTTGTGGTGTTTGTGTAGAATAATGCCAATCCCAGCTCTACATCTTGGATCAGCTACGTGGTCTGATACAGTTTTCAGGTGGAAAGTTCTTCCATCTTCCTTTGGTCTTCTTCCATAAGGACCTGAAGGGCAGGGACAGGGTGACATTTTTTTTTTCTGTTCACCTTCGTGTTCTGCTACGTTTTGCTGCTTCCTATCAATATTAGACTGATGGAGTGATGGATACCCATGCAGGAGAAAAGTGAAATTAGCTTCGTTTAATGTAATTTTATTTTTTCTAAATGAGTATTTGCCACTCTGTCAGAACCCACTAGTCTTGACTGAGTCTGAAATTTTCCTTTTAGCATGGGGAGCTCTTTTTTCCATATGTAAGTAGAGCTCTGGAAGGAAAGACAGAAGAAAACTATTAAAGTATTTCAAGTTGATACTTTTGGTTTTGTTTTAATTTCTTCCTGGAAATTTCTCTGTTGTTTTCTAACTTGTTCTCTAGTTCTCATATTCCCTCAGCTATGGCAGTATTCCCAGGAGCCAAATATGAGTGCAATACCTCAAAATGCCAGCCAGGGGAGCTGGCAAACAAGTTGGGGGGGAAATCACAAAAGGAATCTTTGCCTCTGAAGCTTGGGGCAAAGGCAGAAAACACATCATACCGCACTGACAGACCAGCAGGTACACACACAGAGAAGCTAAAATCACAGGTAAGGACATCATTTTTATTTTTGTCTGCCTCTAGCTCATGTAGCTTGTTAGAGCCCTTTCAAACTTCCCATTGAAACTTCCTTTCAAAATTGTGATGCCATCTATATTTGAAGAAAATTAGTTGTGATTAAGTCCAGCAAATTCAGGATTTTTATTGGGGATAATCTGAGGCACGGTCCTGCTTCCATGATTTCAGCTGAAGTTATGGACTTAGTCTTGTCCCATTAAAACCAAAAACAACAATAAAATGGATTTATTTTAAAAAGGAGTTAATAAGCATACTAAGTGACTCTCAACTGGTTTTGAAACTATTTTTTCCCTTTAGAATAATAGATTTCCTCAACCTCATGTTATATATTTTTCCTGTAATTATAATGTTTTTATAGGTTTGAGCAAGAGATTAGGCATTAGGAAACAAGTTCTGATCCCTTTGGTTTGCTGTGTGACCATGGATAGATCAGTGTGAGACCTCTCAGTACCTCTGTGAGATCACTTTTTCCCCAGTGTTCCCATGTGCAAAAAAGCAAAAAACACTTTGCCACCTTTGTCTTCAGTTTGAGATACTTAGACGGAAAGCGCTATAGAAGTGAAAACTATTATTAGTATTTAATTAACTGTTTGACAGACCAGTTATACAATGCTATAAATCTACTTTAGGGTTCTGATTGCAGCATAAGCCACATATGTTCTTGTGTTGCACTGTTGCATTTTTATCTGTTATAGGAAAAAACCAGAAGGTTCTCTTTGAAAAATTGATTTTTATTTACAGTTATGTCATCCAAAAAGGTGCTGTTAGTACTAATATGTCATAACAATTCTACTACGAGACTTTCATTTGTATGCTGTGCTCAGGAACATACAGAATACGTAGGCATTATGAGTGTGTGCACAAGCGCACTCACACAAAGCATATACATTCTAATGGAGTTACTTTTTGGAAGAAGATGGAAATGAGTTACACTGAAAACATTAATGGGCTAGATCCTTGATGTGACGCCACTGTCTTCAGAGAACATACCTGAAGGATGTTTATCTCTGTGAATTGTCCGAGCTAAGGTGATTTTGTAAATGATCCAATTCAAGCAAATATACAAATCAGAGACAAAACAAAACACTCATCTACCCTTCTCTCCCCACCCTTATATTTGTTTGCTTTTATTTTAACATTTAGGGACATAAAACACCAAAATGTTGAGTTTATAAGTCAAATCTTAGATCTCATTGCAAACTTTTTCAATGACAGGCTGTATGACCTTGATTCTTAATACCAAAAAATATCAGGCAGTATATTAGGCAGTACCTAAATAAAATGGCCTGAGTTTTAGAGGTGCTGAGCATGCTCAAGTGTATCTGAAAATCATTCCACAGACCACTTATTTAGATATCTAAATGTGGATCTAGATGCCTAACTTTGGGCATCCTATTTTGAAAAGTTTGGCCTAATACTTTATAGACCTATAAAGGTATATGTATAAAGCTTAGGGTTTCCTATAGCATACGCCACAATAACATCGAGTGTAAGGAAAGTTCTCTTCTGACTATTCATCTATTCAAAATTCCCAAAGTGGTCTATGCTTTTTTTTTTTTTTTTAACTACATATGGGAAGAACACACATCTTTCAGAAAAAATAATTCTTACAATTATGTCTCTCTCTTCTACATCACAGGTCTTACTAATTACTTATTTTCAAAGGCCTTTCCAGTATTTGGCTTATCAGAATTAAGAACTGTTGATGTACTTGTATGAAATGAATGTTAGTGATCCATTTCTGTTGCTTTTTCTGACAAATAAAATATTTTGCTAAATTTAAGTATGTTTAAATCTTTCCCCCTGATATTACCATGATTGGTTTTTCTTATTCTTTGATATCATGGCATTTTTGATATGGGAAGTTATCTTTTCTCAAAAAAATTTTTTGGTCATTCTGTATATTCCATTAATCCCAGTTTTGTTTGATGTAATTAATTCCATAACAATATAGTACCTGACATATGTTTGTTTCTTAGGCAAACGTGTAAAACTCTTCAAATCCGAATGGAGAAGTAGAAAAAGGAGGTTTCTGCTGTGCCTGATGACAATTTTTGATTTTTCCACACACACAAAATATCCTGGCTCCATGCTGGAGCACTAGTTGTGATGAATCCTAGGCTTGGTCGGATTCTAAGGAAGGGCCAGAAGGTTCGTTGAGGAATAAAGAGTCAAAACCACTCCAGAAATGTGTTCCAGCCCTGGTTTATTACTCACACAGCAGCAGGTGTGTACAAATACTGGTTTCCACAGTCTTAACAGGATTTGCTGTACCTTATTCTTTATTGTAGTTACTTATAGTGCTCCACATGCCCATGAACCTTGGTAGTTACTGATAGGAAGAATAATTGGGTGTACCTTCAGGAAAGATGATGTACTCTGCTGCTAAACAGTGTAGAGGTGTCAGCCAACTGTCATCTAGGGTCTTTCCTCTGCCTTTAATGATCTTTCCTCTCCAATCCTGCTCTCAGAGGTAGAACAAACTCATTGAATATGGGTGGTCAAGAACATACCAAGAACATTTACCAATACTCTACTGGAAGGGACTCAGACACTCTGGAGATGAGGGCAGTATGAGAACTTATATAGAACAGAATAGAAGAATGTATTTGACATTCTCAGCTAAGCATTTTATATTTTCATAGGAAATAGCTCTTCATCCTGCACTGGATCACTCAAAACTCCAGAAAAAGTTCAGCATAAGGCAAAGCAGGGGCTTCTACTATATTTCTAAAGACTGGTAGATGTTGACTACTTTTGTTTAAGAACAGTATTTTAGATAAAATACTATGGAGACCTGTGCAGTTTACTGAAAAATATGCAGTGCTCTAAAATGAACAGCGATTTGTCTATAGGTCCAGGTTTAACGATGGTTTGGTACATAATAAGTAGGGATGGACTGAGTGGCAGAGTTCAGGTTGGGTGCCAAACTTTCCCAAAAATCTGACTCTTATTTTTATCTGGGGTTTTGATTTGGATCAAGTTTGCCAGAAGCTGGAAATGAGTGACAGGGGATGGATCACTTGATGATGACCTGTTCTGTTCGTTCCCTCTGGGGCACATGGCACTGGCCACTGTTGGAAGACAGGATACTGGGCTAGACGGACCTTTGGTCTGACCCAGTAGGGCCATTCTTATGTTCTAAGTTTTAAAGCCAAGAGCCCAATTCTGCATTCCCTGCACATCAAACTTTTCCCATTGACTTCTCTGGGTGCACATGTAAAAGTAGAACTATGCTCAAAAATGTCATGTTCGCCCCAGTGTACACTCAGTCTACAATACATCTATTTTCTTCATAATGGAAGGCCCTAAAGAAAGGAATGTGTGCAAATTTAATCCCTGACTAATCCCAACTAGAAACAGTTTATTAAAGACAGGAAAGGTTTGATGTTTGGTGTCTTCAAAGACACTGGGAACTTTAGGGCCATTTGGATGTATTGGGAAATGTTCTGTTTCGTATCCAGAATAAGCTTTATCTACTAGTTCAAGCACAGAATAGAGCATCAGGAGACCTAGATTTCTCTTATACTGACTTACTGTGGGATTCTTGGGAAACTGCTTAGACCAAAATTTTCAAATTTAGGTGGCTAAAATTTTGCGAAGTTCCTAAGTGACTTAGGCACCAAGGAGCCTAAGTCTCATTAAAAATTAATGATCCTATGTTACTCACCCAGCATCTCAGGAAACAGCCTGATTTTCAGAGATGCTGAGCATGTAGAAATGTAACTGAAGTCACTCAATTTTGGTCTATGTGACTTGCCTAAGCCAAATATCAAGTCTCTGGCAGACCAGGACAACAACCTGACTCTCAGCTCTCTCCTTTAACTAGTAGATCATTTGTACGCTATGGAAAGTATGGTTGAATGGTGTTAAAGTTTCCAGAGTCTTTGAAACAGTTTCTTGAGCTCCCAGAGACTTGGTTGCCTACAGCTGGGCACATGTAAATCCCCATATGCCTACTGTATAGTCAGGGGCGGTTCCAGGCACCAGCATGCCAAGCATGTGCTTGGGGCGGAAAGCTGCGGGGGGCATTCTGCCGGTTGCCGCGAGGGCGGCAGGCAGGCTGCCTTCAGCGGCATGCCTGTGGAGGGTCCACTGGTCCCGCGGCTTTGGCGGACCTCCCGCAGGCTGCCACCGAATCTGCGGGACCAGAGACCTCCCTCAGGCAAGCCGCCGAAGGCAGCCTGCCTGCCATGCTTGGGGCGGCAAAATGCCTAGAACCACCTCTGTGTGTAGTACATCTGGATTTATATGCCTAACTGTAGATACCCGTGTTTGAAACTTTTTTCCTTAACATCTCTGTGTTCTAGTTTTTTCACTTCTAAAAGGGAATAATAAAATACTTATCTCACGTGGGTGTTACGAAGCTTATTTAGTTAACCTTTATAAAAAACATTAAGATTCTCAGATGCAAGGCATTATAGAAATGCATAGTAGTACAATTATATCAGCAAGTGCCTGCCAATCTTATAAGCTGATCTTTTTCAGAGTGGATGAACATGCAAAAGTGGCAATACAAACTGTCATCTGCTTTCATGAATCGCATATGAATGATAGTTTATGGCAAACACACTTTATGGATTTCAGAGTTCCAAGAAATAGTGCATGCCCATCTGTTCAAAAAAATTGTTTCTAGCCTAGATCTTCATTTGCAGAGTACAGGAAACTAAAAACCATTGACAGATGTTTCTGGTTGTGCAGGCCCACATTGATTCTGAATTCTAATACTACTATTAGGCTTTTAAAAGAAAAACATGGTTATTCCCATAGAAATGTGTAACTAGCACAAGCCAGTTGGGTCTATTCCCTGTTAGGAAAAGTTCACAAATGAATTGTTTTTCTGAGTCTCTTTTATTAATGTTTTTTTGGAAATGTTAATGCTTTACTATGAACAAGAATTTGGAAGCAGAAAAGGAAGGAAGTGTCCTGTGTCCACATAAGAGAGGTCCTTCTTGTTGCATGATTACAGAACTCGGCTTCCATTCCAAACTATTACAAATATAAGGCATAATTCTGTAAAACTTTATTCACATGAATAAGGATTGGCATCAGAAGGTCGAATAGACAAGCATGTATGAATGTTATCATATGTAGAAATAGGTTAATTTAGCATATTTACCTTATTGTTGTGTCTTGGAGAATAATATGAAAGTTAGTACATAGCCAGGAATTTCTGTGAAATGTCTTGTCCCTTATTTATTTAGTTTAAGGGGAAGCTTGTAGAAATTCCTATATTTAGGTTGCCTAACGTTATCCATTATATGAGATTCTTGCAATTTTTTCTGTTAAGAAGGTCTCATAATTCCATTGTTGGCAGCAGGACTTAGAGATTCCCCCCTTTTATTTGTCCCATGAAATTCCAATTAGATTAGAGTGAGAAATATAGTATTAAAAATCACTAGTTCCCTCCTTCCGCTTGTGTTTCTCAGAAAACTGTTGATGGCCTGCCAAAATCACTGAATGTTCCCAGCCCCAGAGCAAGAGCATTACCACACACTCCTTTGGGAACACAAGAGGGTTGGCAAAGGAGCTGTAGCAGGGTTGGAGAGAGGAGAGATGTGCTGGGTCCTCCAGATCCAGAAATGGCCTCTTCCACTATTCCATTAGCCTTCGCCCAGGGAGTAGCATGTGGCACAGAATCTCCACCAACTCCTGAGGGATGGGGGAGAGAGAGATACACAGCTTTAATTCCGTTCCCTTGTGTATATGCATTATAACACATTATAACATACTGTTTTGTCCCCACAGAACATCTGCTTTATTCAATGCACAGGATAGACGCACAGGGGACAGCTTTAAAGTTGCATAGGCAATCATAAATCTGGAAATTCCTAACTTTTGAGTGCTTGACTTTGCAACCTAAATGACATAGTTTTAATGTAATTGTTGTGTGTATAATATGTACTAAAATCAAAAGAACTGTCTGTCAATAAGCTGAAGATGTTCAAAGTATTGTAAAAAAAAGCTAATGAACACAGAATGGTCCAGTACACACTGATTTCAAAATATTGTGCACTGTTGTTTGGCTACTTATCTTCTAAAATTATTAAACCATTAAGTGAGAATAATTAGATGTCTCAGTTAATCCTATAAACCAGTCTATAGTTAGCAAATACATATTGTGATACAGCATGGCCAGAAAGCAGCATAAGAGTGTTAGCAGGGGGCCTTATTCCCTGCCAAGGGAGGAAGGTTTGCTTTAGATTAATTAGAACAGCTGTGGCCAATTAGAGCACCTGACTCCAGTTAGAGCACCTGACTCCAGTCATGGGATATAAACCCCTGCTTCAGTCAGACAGGGTGTGGTAGTTGAAGGGAAAGGTTGGATTGGAGCAGAGTGCAGATTGCAGAAGAGAAGAGTTTGTCCAGAGAGAAGAAGGTTTGGAGGAGTGCTGCGGGGATTGGGAAGCCAACAGAAACCCTAGGTAAGGGGCACCAGGCTTGTATAGAAGAGGGCGAGAAGCCTTCACAAGCTGACGGGTATGAGAGAGGAAGTAACCCAGGGGAAGAAACCGCTAGTCAAGTGGTTCACCACAACCCCAGGCCCCTGGGTTGGGACCTGGAGTAGAGGTGGCGCCAGGTCCCTCCCTCTCCACTCCCTCCTCCAAGGACACTAGGGGAATGATTAAGAACTGGTTCAGAGGCAAGCAATATCGCCCTGAACCTACCCCAGAGAGAGAAAGCGCGAGACCCAGCAGCAAACAGTACGGCAATTTGCCACACGTGGTGTCAGGGGTGGGATCTGCGCGCTGGGACATTAGTCCAGGGGAGACATAACCGTCCCACCCTTAAAATGGACGACGTGGTCAAGGCCCTTATACATGCCACCGCGGCCCAGCAGGAGGCTACCAGGTTCGTCCTGGTCGAGCCA